>NC_049203.1:69791992-69969492 GCF_013347855.1 Anguilla anguilla | reverse complement strand
CTGGGGCTCTCTTCCGTCAGACACGCCGTGAGGACTCGGCTCCTCACAGTCAGGACAGTGCAGGACATTCACAGAAGGCAACACACACTTTAATAGAGAAAAGTAAAAGTTAATTTGCTGACCAGCAGGAACAGTACAGCAGTCTTTAGCACACTGGCAGTCTGGCCTGGTTTAAATACCCTCAGGCCCATCTTTTACGGCTATGAATGTCCCCCCCTGCCCCCCTCGCCTTGGGGCTCTGGATAGTCAGTTCCACAGGCTCCCCCCCGTGATGCCCCTGACGATGGGCACCACCTGGCAGCGGGCAGCACACCGCAGGTACCCACGCGGTCGCCTCCGTGCCTCCTGGTTCAGTAACTGTTTTGTTCATCTCTCTCAGGGTTTTTTCACAACCGCCACCCAACCCCCCGCCCCCCTCGTCTTGGGGCTCTGGAGAGTCAGTTCCACTAGCCCCCCCCCCCCCCAGGTACCCCTGCGGTGGCGGGGGCAGGGCTCACTCACGCTCCTTCAGCATGCCGATGGCCTGGCACTTGCGCAGGCGGCAGGCCTGGCACTGGCGGCGGTTGCTCTTGGTGATGGCGCAGGCGTTCTGGAACGGGCAGCGGAACGTCGCCGGCCGCTTCATGGCTCGCCTGCAAGACAGCGGCGGAACACGGCGAAGACGTTTACACGCACACCTGGAACAAGGCACACGCACACCTGGAACAAGGCACACGCACACCTGGAACAAGGCACACGCACACCTGGAACAAGGCACACGCACACACCTGGAACAAGGTACACACACACACCTGGAACAAGGCACACGCACACCTGGAACAAGGCACACGCACACCTGGAACAAGGCACACGCACACCTGGAACAAGGCACACGCACACCTGGAACAAGGCACACGCACACCTGGAACAAGGCACACACGCACACACCTGGAACAAGGCACACGCACACACCTGGAACAAGGCACACGCACACACCTGGAACAAGGTACACACACACACCTGGAACAAGGCACACGCACACACCTGGAACAAGGCACAGTGAGCGGAGTGGAATAAGACTGATGATGTAATGGAGACACCCGCACACTGTATTGTACCGTTAAAGGGTTAAGTGTTAGGGTACAGGAGAGATTAGGGGTAGGGTCAGGGCTATTTTTTTTTTTTTTTTAATTCTTTATTTATTTATTATCATTTCACACAAAAAATTTAAAGATTTTTTCATTATTTTTTATTTAAAAAACCTACCAAACCCAAGTACAATACAGTTAGGAAAACAGTTAATGTTAGAGTTGAGAAGAGATTAGGGTTGGTGTCAGGGCCATTTATTTATCTTTTTAAAAATATTTCTCCATAATTCTTCATTTCAAATATTTAAAATTAAAATTCAGTGAAAACGTGGAAAATTGCAAGCATCCCCATACTTTGAACGGTAGTCCAGATTTAATTTCAGAAGGACCTGGGCATTATGGTACTATAATGGTACTATAACTTTAATTATATTTGCATAAATTTACATATAAGCCTGATGGGAGAAATATCCTCACCTTTAAGGATCAATATCTCGAAAACGATGAAAGATAAAAACAAACGGTTTCTTTCTCCAGAAAGATTACAGATTTCTCCTGAGGACTGAGAGTAATTTATATGACAGAGGAGCTTGACACCATGAGGGAAACATATGCAGTCAGGACCACCAAGGGAGGAGATGTGACTAGTAGAAGTATGGTTATTTTCTGAAGGGTTCTAAAATTTTGGAATTGGTAAGGAAATAACCTCCTGGATGACATTCACCCTTGGGTGGACTAACCCAATAGAAACTTAGAAGCTTCCATAAGAGTTCCTGTGTCTGGAGAATGCTTGGCAGCAGCAGTAGCAAGAAGGTATCTGGTGGAAGAGGAAATGGCTGTATTGCCTGGTATCTACACTCTCCTGGGTCCTGGTGGATGAGACCTCTTTCTCAGACTCTGCTCGAGCGGTTGGGCTACCTTGCGGTGTTAACGAAAATCACTTGGGTGGAGTGAGGTACAGTATCCAGCCCCCCTGGGTCCACTTGGACAGCACGCAGGGTGTGGTGGTCTGGGGCCACAGACCTTAAATGGTGCCCAATTTTCTATCGGTGACTAGCACCACCCACACACCAGACCATGTTGCACTACACACGTGAATCTGACCCCCCAACCCCAACCCATGTTTGCGCTAACCCCCCCCCCCCCAAAAAATTATTGCGTACCCTGGATGCTGACCTCCGGATCAAGGGGAGGAAGACGGACTGAGGATGGATCTCTTCTGCTAGAAGACCTAAGTCTACTTGCAGTTCAATTTAGCACACGTAAAAGGCCTAAATGAAGATTGATTTACATAAGTCCCCAGGACATATCCAAACCTCCAAAATCCTTAAACAAACCCTGTTTTTTCCCAGAGGGGGCAAAATGTACCTCCTAAAGCCCTAGTCTGACGGGATATGTTTTACCTGAGGAGGTTCTGGCGTGTATTTTTAACTCATTATGCAGGTAATTCCAGTGGAGCATTCTGAAGGGATTAAGAAATCCACAGTAACCCCCCCATCCCCCCCCGAACCAACCACTGGCCGTGTTCCGGATGTTAGATATCGAAACCCCCAGCAGCCAGAAAAAGCGGCACCAAACAACTAGACATGGCTTCCAAAAAGAAAACGAGACGTTGGGCTCCACTGCGGAGTTCATTGTTATACTGCACAAGGAGAAACGTACGCAAAAAATAAATTACCGTCTTAAATTACTAAAATGACTATTCACACAGGACTGGTATTACCAGAGGACCTTGGCTACCTACTTTCATCCCCAAAATACAGGTAATTCAGCACGGGAAATTCACTTTGCAGCCGGGTAAAAATGACCAACATGGCAGATTGTGACAGGATTAAAATCACAGGAGTAATAGGTAATAAGTCCAATTACAGGACGTCCTTGGATAAAACTAATCCCATCAGAACAGGGCTTCAGACTCTCAGCACCTGAGAACATCAAACAGCAATACAAAAAATTTGGGAACTTGTAAAATTAAAAAAAAATCTAAATCATTTAAGATATATACTTTTAAAAAATGATTTTTAAAAAATATTAAAAATGATTTTTAAAATGTTTAAAAAGTAGACAAAAAAAATTCAAAATCAAACACAGGGTCTATGCAAGTCCAGTCTGTCGGCAGCAGTGTGAAAAGAAGTCGCTAAATTCCGATTTATAACAAATATTTTAATATTGGTTTATTAAGAAGGTCATACAATTACCCAGAAACTATAAAAAGACATTGTTTTCATAGAACCCTACAAGGGCATTTACATAAATACATACAAGTTATGGCAGTGAATAATACCAGCAGTACGTATCCTTTTTCTAATGAACAAAGCCTGCAGATAGTAACCCTGACTGAACAGCCATTCCATTGTTGTTGTTGCTTCGGTTTCAAAACAATGGAATTCTCTCGAATTCAGATGCTCACATTCAAAAGGCTGCTAGACTAACGCTAACCGGCACATATTTTTGCGCTTCGTGGATTTTGTTCAGCAGTGCAGGAGAACGTGATACTTTAAATTTTGGGGAACTTAAAACAACATTAAATTGGAATTATACCAGCAGGGTTAAGCATCCTGGTAATTGGTCCGATCACCTGATTTGCAGTAAAGGAAGAAAGGCGTGTAGTAATGTTACATCATACAATCACGTTCTAGATTATTCTGTGCTTACCTAACCGTTTGGGGAAGGCCCTTTCCTGTTGCAGCACGACAATGCCCCCGGGCACACACTGAGGTTCATATAGAATTTTTTTTTTTTAAGAACAGTGAGGGGAAACACTTGACTGGCCTGCACAGGGCCCTGACCTCAACCCCTTACGACACCTTTGGGATCAATTTGAAAGCCAACTGCGAGCCAGGGCTAACTGGCCAATCAGTGCCTGACCTCACTAATTCTCGTTGAATGGAAGAAAATCCCTGCAGCAAAGCTCCAACATCTAGTATAAAGCCTTCCCAGAAAAGTGGAGGATGTTACAGCAGCAAAGGGTGGACCAGCTCCATATTAATGCCTGTAATTTTGGATGAGATACAGGATGTCAGGTGTCTGTTTGACCAGGTAGTGTATATATATCACTTCAGATTCTCAACGGAACCACATTTTGCTTTGCAAAGAAGCAGGTCACGTCACAACTGCTCCTCACTTCTGCAAATTTTTCCACAATCAATGAGCTCTTTTGTCCCTCACAATCAAATGTGTTGCCAGGTGTTATTTTTTTCTTCTTCTTTTTAACGCCTATGCGCCGTTGCTAGGACAACATCGAGAGCGCTTAAATCTCTATGATTGGTTTCCTCCCGTTGTCCAGGAGTAGCACCCCGGGGAACGCTGAGCAGACAGGCAGAGCCTGCGCCAGGGTGACCTTCAGGGACCAAACTGGGGCACTTTCTGGGTTCCCTCTGACCAATCAGCTCAGAGCAAACAGGCTCCGCCCATTTCCCCCCCGAAGCGGAATGTTGACTAATGCTGGACATTGACAACAAAAATAAATGAATCAGCCAAAGATTGTGTAGAGTGTAGTAAAAAAAATTTACTAGCTTCTATCTTCAAAACAACTTGGCACACTGACACAAAACTATACACAGCAAAAAATAAATAAAATAAAAATGATAATAATCTATTTGAAGCAAAGTGGGGGAAAAGTTTAGTTTATGTTCTTATTTTACAGGATAAACACAATATTAGGAAGGCATCTGCCACTGCTTGTTTGGAAGACATAGATTAAGAGATTTAGTTTCCTGCAAAGTGATGCCCACAATGAATGGGTTCCTCAGATCCACCTCCATATTTGATTGTAGGTACATCTCTCTCTCTCCCTCTCCCTCTCTCCCCCCTTCTCTCTCTCTCTCCCTCTCTCCCCCCTTCTCTCTCTCTCCCTCTCCCTCTCTCCCCCTTCTCTCTCTCTCCCTATCCCTCTCTCCCCCCTTCTCTCTCTCTCTCTCCCTCTCCCTCTCTCCCCCTTCCCCCTCTCTCTCTCTCTGTCACTCTACCCCTCTCTCTCTGTCTCTCTCTCTCTCTCTCTCTGTCACTCTCCCCCTCTCTCTCTGTCTCTCTCTCTCTCTCTCTCTCTCTCCGCTCTCTCTCTGTCCCTCTCCCCCTCTCTCTCTGTCTCTCTCTCTCTCTCACCTGAAGAAGCCCTTGCAGCCTTCGCAGCTCAGGGCATTGAAGTGGTACCCAGTCGCCCGGTCTCCACACACTTGGCACACCTTTGGCTCCTCATCCTCATCTTCCTCCTCTTCCAGTTCTGACAGGCGCCAGCCCCCGTACTCCTGATTACTCATCCTGACCTGCAGAGGGCGCCAGAGCAACCACAGTCAGCAAATAATAATAATAATAATAATAATACTTTTTAAAAATAATAATACTTTTTAAAAATCTTTGATGGTACCAGCCTCTAACTTGATGGAGCCCTAATGGGATGATAAGCCCTTATGTCAGTTTGTCATCAATCCAGGTGCCAACATACTTGGTTCCAGGTTTTGCATTAGTAAATAGCAAGTATTTACTCTTTCTCTGTATTCAAAACCAGTTTAGGATCAACCAAATTGTGCCGGAAGTCGTATAAATATACCTGTGCATTGCTGAAAGCTCGAGTGAGACTTTTTCCAGTTGAATGCAAAATTGTGTCATCGGAAAGGTAAAGTAAATTGGCATTCCTAATGTCATTGACTATACTATTAATGCAGATAAGGGGGAAAAAAAAAGTGGCCCAAGGATAGATCCCTGGGGCACACCTGAACTTAGCCTCAATATGTCAGATTTACGGCCCTCAACTGCAACATACTGTGTTCTATTAGTTAAACAGTCTTGAAACCAGTGCAGTGCGCTGTCAGTGATTCTAATACTCCTTAGGCTCTGCAAGGGGACAGCACAATCCAGCGCATCCAATGCTTTCCATAGGTCTATAAAAATTGATACACAGTGCCTTTTTTTTGTCAAGTGCATCGTGGATAACATTTGTCAGTTTTATTCCGGCTGTGAAGGTACTGTTGTTGCGTCTAAACCCAGATTGTGCATTGTTTGCAATATTGTTGGTTTGAACATATTCTTTAAGCTGTGTGCTGATTAGTTTCCAATGCTATGGCCAGTACAAAGAGGTTGAAAATGGGCCAATAATTGTTCGAAATTGATGGGGCTCCTCCTTCATGCATATCCATATTTTTAAGAGGACAGTGTCAGGCTGAATATATGAGTTAGAGACATTATTTCAGCAGCAATAAACAGAAAATGAGGGTTTAGTTCATCAGGCCCAGGCGATTTCTTCTATCAATGGATTTCAGCACCTTTCTTTTACATTACATTACATTACAGGCATTTGGCAGACGCGCTTATCCAGAGCGACGTACAACAAAGTGTATAACCATAACCAGGAACAAGTATGACGAAACCCCTAGAGAGAAGTACCGGTCCAAGTACAGGGAACAACCGCATAGTTCAACTTGGACCCTGATGGTTAAACTGATTAACACTAACAACGAGAACGGCAATCTATGGAAAAATAAAAATAAATAAAAATACAAGTAGTCGTTAAGACAGTTGATGCGCCTAAGTCACCTATGAAACAGCTGCCTAGTTACAACCCTAAGTTTAGTCATTTACAGGGGGGAAGGGAGGGATGGGGAGAGGTGCAGCCTGAAGAGGTGGGTCTTCAGTCGTCGTTTGAAATGGGTCACAGTCTCAGCTGTTCTGACCTCCACAGGGAGGTCAGAACAGGGAGGTTAGTTCAAGGATGGTGAATGGTTCAAACGAAAACTGAAAAGATGTCATTTTGGATGTTTGGCTATAAAATTAATGTTTTGGATTAGTACCCACATTGGATTTCAGTGTTGCCATGGCACCAGCGGAAGAAAATAGACAAAGCGAGAAGCCAAGCACCACGGAGATGGTGTCATGGATACGGGCACCTGAGTTCTGAGAAAAGCAGCAGTTTACCTGCATCCTCTGCCTCACTTTTTCTTCTTTACTCCGTTTCCTAGGGAACACCCCAACACCTCAGCACTGGCCTCCTGAGTCTGAGGCGGCACAGCAGGACAGGGGCTGCGAGTTTGCAGCCATCACCTAACTCGCAGTAAATTAGGCTCAAGAAGAATATTTTTACGTCCATCTTTTATTTTAATGAACCCAAGTCAGACATGTCGCACCACAGTGTGGTTTTTTTCTTCTTCTCATTCCTACAGCAGAAGTTGTTTTTCTGCCGACGTTGCCCCGCACCCATTCACACGAATCCCGGGTGGAACGGCAGCCTTTCCCTGAAGGTCGCACCCCGAGGACCCACGTGAACGCTCAGCGTTGTGAGGAGGCCTCTTTTCTGAGGCTGGCAGGAAGCCGGCCTGCTGCTGCCGCTCCTGGGTACTGAGGCACAAACCACGGGCCAGACCAACAACCACTGCCCATCCATCCATCCATCCATCATCCATCCATCATCCATCCGTACATCATCCATCCGTACATCCACACATCCATACATACATCCATCCATCCATCATCCATCCATACATCCACACATCCATACATCCATACATCCATCCATCCATCCATCCAACCATACATCCATCCATCCATCCACCCAAACATCCACACAGATCCATACATCCATTATCTAACCCACATATTCCTGGTCAGGGAAATGGGTGGCTGGACCCTATCCCAGCATGCATTGTGCGAGAGGCAGAAACACAAACTGGACGGGTTGTCAGTTCATCACAGGGCACACAATGAATGATGTAAATATAAAGAGGCAGCACACTGCCTAGGCGGATACCCTGGTCACTCGCTAATTGGCAATAAATATAAAATGCAGTAAAAACCGTCGATGCAATCTTCCGTTTTTGTACAGCACAGATAAGCTTGCCTGACTGATGACATTCTGACTCATCAGGGGGGTTGAGAAAGAAAATGTGATTCATTGATCTCTTATGCGGAATATGAATAGAGGTACTCAGCCTGTGATTGACATGTCGCCCGTGTGCGCCGAGCACCAGCCAGCAGGGCTCTGTTTAGACCCGCCGCACACCGCTACCAGACCCGCACACCGCTACCAGACCCGCCACACACCGCTACCAGAGCCGCACACCGCTACCAGACCCGCCACACACCGCTACCAGACCAGCCGCACACCGCTACCAGACCCGCCACACACCAGAGCCGCACACCGCTACCAGACCCGCACACCTTGACCAGACCCGCCACACACCGCTACCAGACCCGCCCCACACCGCTACCAGAGCCGCACACTGCTACCAGAGCCGCACACCGTGACCAGACCCGCCCCACACCGCTACCAGACCCGCCCCACACCGCTACCAGACCCGCCACACACCGCTACCAGAGCCGCACACTGCTACCAGACCCGCCCCACACCGCTACCAGACCCGCCACACACCGCTACCAGACCCGCCCCACACCGCTACCAGAGCCGCACACTGCTACCAGAGCCGCCACACACCGCAACCAGACCCGCCCCACACCGCTACCAGAGCCGCCCCACACCGC
Source organism: Anguilla anguilla (assembly GCF_013347855.1). NCBI lineage: Eukaryota > Metazoa > Chordata > Actinopteri > Anguilliformes > Anguillidae > Anguilla > Anguilla anguilla. The sequence continues at coordinate 69,960,955 of NC_049203.1, read as the reverse complement.
TACCAGAGCCGCCGCACACCGCTACCAGACCCACCACACACCGTGACCAGACCCACCGCACACCGCTACCATAGCCGCCACACACCGCTACCAGACCCGCCACACACCGTGACCAGAGCTGCCGCACACCGCTACCAGAGCCGCCACACACCGCTACCAGACCCACCACACACCGTGACCAGAGCTGCCGCACACCGCTACCAGAGCCGCACACCGTGACCAGAGCTGCCGCACACCGCTTCTCACGCAGATGGCTTGATTCGAGTATCAGGCTGAGACACGCACTTCTGAATCTCCTCTAATCCCCGTATGACGTTAGGAACACAAACACACCCAGTGTACACACTTTTTTTTTCCTTTTGAGCTGGGGTAAATAAAATAGTCCTGGAAGGTTTCTTTCCAGTCGGTGGGAACAGAGGTCAGAGCAGCCTCACCTGTGACTACCTGCGGGGAGTGGGGCGGGGATTGTGATGGTGGGGCGGGGTGGGGTGCGGAGGGTGTTAGGCGAACGCGATTGAGATTGTGGAATGGGGGGAGATTAAGATCACAAACTGGGGTGGGGGGGCGGGTCGCGATCATAGAACACAAGCGGTAGGGTTAAGAGTGGTTCATTTAAAAAAAAAAATTCTGGATGATGATTGGTAGTCTGGGGGCCAGCACCCATCCCGTACATCAATGACTGCATGCCTCTGCTGACCAATCGCCACTCTGCACTGCCAGCCAATAAGAAAATCGCCAAACGAAATACCTGTGAAACCCCAAAAATCCAGCACGGCGACTCTCGAGCGTTCACAGACTGGCCAACGCGAACCGTTCGTCCCCGGGGGACCCAAGGCGCCTGCGGACGGTGCTGCCAGTGAACCCCGCGGGTCGAGCTGCCGCCCGCAGTACCGCGCACGGTACGACTGCGCCAGCGCTACGTTTCCACAGACGTCCAGCACAGAGGACGACCGCCAGCCGCGGAGGGATTTGAAGACGGGACGCGCGGGGGGACACTCGATCCCGGGTCGAACGGCGGGTCAGCGGGATTATGGGCGCTTCCACAATCACAAGCGCCCCCTTCGTCTCCACGGCAACTTTCTCAACAGCCTCTCTCTCCCCCAAGCGCAGTGACGCACGACGGTTATTTTGGAAGGACGAGCTCCGTCTGAAGCGACAATTTAATCATCAGACGTAACGCGAACAACCTTTCAGTGAACGCTTGAGGAGCAGTTCATTAGGGTACTTGCACACACGTGTCATCGTTGCGGTTTTGGATTGAACTGTGGGTTCGGCTCGCGCCCTGGCTAGCTGCTTCTCTCCATCCTCTTGCTGGGAGCGTGCTGAAACACTCTGGATATTCTGGAAAGCTCCAGTTATGGACCTGGCTCTGGAAACAGCTCTTTTCACCGAAACGTCAATGTGAATAATATCCGTCCCGTAATATTGAAATATTTTCTATATATATATATACACAGACTGTCCAAGGGCACCCTTTAAACACCAGTAAAATGCTTAAAACGCTGTGCGTCTCTGACCCGGGTCTGACCTGGGTCTGGCCCTGCTGTGTGACTGGAGTGCAGGGGGCGTGATCTAGCTGCACAGAAGGGCACAGACAGAACCCTCTATTTAGAGCCTGAGTCTCCCCATACAGGGTAGGACAGGCTGTGCGGTCGGGAGGATTTTACCCTCCACACCTTCACCTCCCCCATCCGCACCTCCGCCTCTCCCCTCTGCACCTCCGCCTCTCCCCTCCACACCTCCACCCTCTCCCCTCCACACCTCCGCCTCTCCCCTCTGCACCTCTGTCTCTCCCCTCTGCACCTTCTCCACCCTCTCCCCTCCGCACCTCCACCCTCTCCCCTCTGCACCTCCGCCTCTCCCCGCTGCACCTCCGCCTCTCCCCTCCACACCTTCTCCACCCTCTCCCCTCTGCACCTTCTCCACCCTCTCCCCTCCGCACCTTCTCCACCCTCTCCCCTCCGCACCTTCTCCACCCTCTCCCCTCCGCACCTCCGCCTCTCCCCTCCGCACCTTCTCCACCCTCTCCCCTCTGCACCTTCTCCACCCTCTCCCCTCCACACCTTCGCCTCTCCCCTCCGACCTTCTCCACCCTCTCCCCTCTGCACCTTCGCCTCTCCCCTCCGCACCTTCTCCACCCTCTCCCCTCCGCACCTCCACCCTCTCCCCTCCGCACCTCCGCCTCTCCCCTCCACACCTTCTCCACCCTCTCCCCTCTGCACCTTCTCCACCCTCTCCCCTCCGCACCTTCGCCTCTCCCCTCCGCACCTTCTCCACCCTCTCCCCTCCGCACCTCCGCCTCTCCCCTCCGCACCTTCTCCACCCTCTCCCCTCTGCACCTTCTCCACCCTCTCCCCTCCACACCTTCGCCTCTCCCCTCCGACCTTCTCCACCCTCTCCCCTCTGCACCTTCGCCTCTCCCCTCCACACCTTCTCCACCCTCTCCCCTCTGCACCTCCGCCTCCCCCCTCCGACCTTCCCCACCCTCTCCCCTCCGCACCTCCACCCTCTCCCACACCTCCTCGCTTTAGTCAGACGTTCCCGCTCTCTCTACCCCGACAGCGCACAATAAGCAGCTCTTCTGAGTCGCTCTCATTTGTCCAAATTCTCAAGTTCTCTTGTGAATTTTTCAATTAACGGCGGGCGCGGGTGGGCGCGGGTGGGCGCGGGCGGGTGCGGGCGGGCGCGGGCGGCTGCTTTTATTGTCCCTGAGTGGGGAACGTGGGCGGAGGGGCTCTTTCTTTGACTTTTTAGAACCCAGCGGCAGCCTGATATGAACCTGCCAGAGTGAGCCGCTCTTGTGCTCACCCTGCCTCACAGAAAGCACATCTTATTCCCGCTGGTTTTGTTTTTTTTTTTTTTTGACAATATGAGGAAGAGACGTGACAGTCGTCATCGTTTCCTGTCCGCTCTCTGTTGAAACACGCATTTCTTCGCACGGGGAGAAGCACAATTTTTGGCCAAATTCCAAAAAATAAAAAAATCTGTCAAGCCTCACAAAAACTTTATGTCCTTTAAGTGGCAGTTATTTCCAGTTTAAACTGGTTGACAGTCAATGCAGTAGGGAGCAGCTCTGTAATCTACAGTCGGGATTGCACGAGGGTTTCGTCTTTTTTCAAAGCTTTAAAATGAGCTTCACAGAATGCTGTGTGTGTGTGCTCCTGTGAATGTGTCTGTTCTGTAGCACGCTGTATCTGCATGTTTGTCAGCGTACATGCGGGCACGCGCTTGCACTGCGTCTGTGCGCATGCGACGGTCTGCCTGCATGCGAGAGCATGTATGCGTGCGCATGCCTGTGGGAACGCGCAGCAAGCATGCGCGGGTGCATGCGTCCCGGTGCGTGTCGGATTGGTACTGTCGTCTCTGTTACCACATGGCAAAGATTCAGACCCACACAAACATAACTAAAACAATGCCCTGAATGTATCCCTTCCTTCTCCCTCTGTCTCAAACAGACGTTTCACTGGGGGGGGGGGGTAAGATGCTCCAGGTTCATTTAAACTCCAGCAGACTTTATACGAGTCCAAGAGAGATCCAATGTACAACATCAGAGTAAATATACTCTGTTGAAGCTGACTTAACTTTGTATGAATATTGGAGGTCAGCCACAGAAATCAACATTTGTCTGTCCGGTGGTGAATGTAGTGTCTTGTCATAACCATCTGTATTGCATTAACTGTACTATGTTTGATGTTTTTGTTATGTCTGTGTTTAAATGTTAGAGGGCCACAATGGCAATAAGCTCGTGGCCCCTCGTGGTGTTTCTGTCCTCAACTATTTCTAAAGGATTACCGTCTGCTGCGCAGTCTTATGACATCTCATTTTTAAACTGTCAAATAAATTCATTCATTCATTGATTCATTCAATATCGCCTCTCTATTCGCACAATAAACAAACACAAGGACTAGAACCAGGCCAGAGCCAATCAGAGCCATTCGCAAGTCTCCAGAGCCAATCAGAGCCATTCGCAAGTCTCCACAGTGGCGGTGTGAAAGGACCACAGGCGCAGGAGGTTTGAAGGAAACCAGATCAAAATAAAACCGGGAGCCCGGGGGAATCCCACCCCATGAATCAGCCTCCATTTCTCTCCCCTGTTTTTCCTTCACGGTGAACACGACCGTTTAAAATCACCCGCCACCGTAACCTTTAACCTGCGATGCCCCGACTCAGCAGCAGCTGGAGGGGTTTATGCTTCGATCTCAGGACTGACGAAGGCGTTCACCCACGTGCCCTGTGTTCTGAAGCGATGAATTCAAAAGAACTGATTCTAAAGACCCACGGAGGCCTTGACATGTCTGCCACGTTATCCAATGCCCCCCCCCCCGCCGCCCCCCAGAGCAGGCCAGCGTTTCCTGGGCACGCTGAACCACACTCACCCGACGTGCCGTACAGAATGCAGCCGACTGCAACTTTATGAAGTGGTCTGAATTTTCGCTGACCTTCCTGCCAGGACTTGAGCGTGAGAAACCTACACAGTTAGTCACTGAAGCAGCCGGAGAAACACACAGCACACGAGGCACCCATGGCCTATTTAAAACTTACACAAGTGCTCTTAAAAAGGGGGGTTCAAAGGACATCTCTGGGGGGGGGTGGGGGCGACTGTCAGCCCTTACCTGAACCCCCCTGTGTGGTTCGTGGTTAGATTCTCCACCACGTCATTCTGTGCACTGTGATTCCGATCTCTCAAACTCTAACCTTCTCTACAACCCGCCCCCTACTACCCCCCCCTTCCCTTTGTCTAAACAAAGAGGAAAACAAATAAGGAGGATGGACTTTCCACTTTCTGAACTGAAGGTTCAATTCCCAGTTAGCACACCCCTTGTCTTAACTGAATGAGAAGATCTTTTATTCAAAGAGAACATATTAAGGGGTCTGACTTACTAAGAGCTTTAGAGCACACAAAACTAATAACACAAGCAATGATTGGTGCAAAGCAAACACTATGACCAATCACTGGTCATGTAATTGGTTTTGCGTGCGCTAAAAGATGCTAAAGGTCTTAGTAAAGCAGGCCCTAGGTTTATCACCAGCTCTGCACAGTCCAGATGCAGAAATGTAACCTTTGTTCTAGAAGCCATCAAGCAGCAGGTGTGGGATGCGCTGTACTTTGCATTTTCTGGAGAATTCTCCCAAGCAGGCGCAAAGAAATATTTCTGTGATCGCGCGCACAGTTAGATACCTGCCTAGCCTACATGTATGGAGTCTGTTTGACGAGACTGTGTAGGGCACAACACAGCTCACTGGCCGAGACCGTGTAGGACACAACACAGCTCATTGGCCGAGACCGTGTAGGACACAACACACCTCATTGGCTGAGACCGTGTAGGGCACAACACAGCTCATTGGCTGAAACCGTGTAAAGCACAACACAGCACACTGGCCAGTAAGAAGCACAACACAGCACACTGGCCAGTAAGAAGCACAACACAGCTCACTGGCCAGTAAGAAGCACAACACGGCACACTGGCCAGTAAGAAGCACAACACAGCACACTGGCCAGTAAGAAGCACAACACAGCACACTGGCCAGTAAGAAGCACAACACAGCACATTGGCCAGTAAGAAGCACAACACAGCACACTGGCCAGTAAGAAGCACAACACAGCACATTGGCCAGTAAGAAGCTGTGCTTGTCCAGCACTCTGGGGGGGACAAGAAAAACAGGCTGAATGCTTTCATCAAGATACAGGCACCGAAACAGAGAAAACTCATACACACGCACACTCTCTCACACACACGCAGACACACACTCATACACACACACACGCACACTCTCTCACACACACGCAGACACACACTGACACACACACACACTCATACACACACACATACACACTGTACACACACACACACACACACACACGCAGACACACACACACATGCACACTCACACACACACTCATACACATACACACACACACACACACACTCACACACACACAGACACGCACACACACACTGTACACACACACACAAACGCACACACTCACACACACAAGTGCACACTCACACACAGTTTTCTCACAGATTCAGGTCACACTAGTTTAAAGGTTGCTTTGTACGCAGTCGGCCAGACCTGTTTAACACACATGCATATTCATCAGTCCTTAGTTACGGGGGTAAGCATGTGGTTATACCACCAAAGTCACAAAGGCGGCCAAAACGGGAAGTTGAGATTTTTTTTAACTGATAATGTAATGCTGAATTTAAAGCTTGGTCACTACCGCAGCGGGTCTCAATCAAAGATCGCGTTCCTCTGTGTGAAAAAGGCGCTAAACCACCGTAAGGACAGCAGCATGAGTAACACGAGCTCACGCTGAACCTCTCGGATTAATGCCAATTTTTCAAATGTCATCTTTTAAAAATATTTTTGCCCAAGATCCCCTGCAGCAGCAGCAGCATGAGCTGCTCAGCTGGTGAATTTTGGCGTGAAAATAAACCAGACGCTGCCTACACGGGTTTCGGTGGAGATCTTATCCGCTATAAGATCATTTTCTCAGTATCTGGGACGGAAGATCTGTAACGTGGGACACTGACACAGGAAATCACTCTTGAACCTTAAACACCCCCCCCCCCACCCCCTAATTTAGCACTTGCAGAGAAAACCCAATAAAGATCATCCCTCCAGTTTCAGTACACCTCCCCCAATCCATGTGACAGTCATGAGTACTTTCTTCATCTTTGTTTTTTTTTTTTTTTAAAGCAGCATGTGATTTGTAAGGCACATATAACCAAAGGCATTGCATGAGCATTACTCTAGTTCTTGCGCTATGAATCTACCCCTTGCCCCCATCACCCCCCCCCCCCCCCCCCCCCCCCCCCCCCCCCAAAACAAAAGAAAACTTGAAGAGATCCTTGATAACTGCCTGTTTTTGAGTGAGACATTAAGATGAAGGGGAAAGGTACATTTCACTGCTTAAATGCGCCGTTTCCAAGGGTCATTCATAATGTAGAAAGCATGCACTTGTGTTCTTAAATGTCCTGTTAATTAGGCTGTGCAAACCAAGTGAGCCCGCTCCCAGCATTGGAAATGCTCTGAATTCACACTCCGACGCTGCTTCGGGACCCTGACGTAACGCTTCCATACCTCCCGTCACGACAACCCCCGGCCCCGCCCCCGCAGCGCCATGGAAACGCGCCGTGGGCCTCTCGCGCACATCAACCCTCCGTCGCGCGCACCTCACGCACACACCGCCGCATTCGTGTTTAAGCACCGGGGAATAATTAAATAACGATGAGTGGTAAGGTGTGGGAGGGAAAATAGGATCTGCCATCCGCATAATGACTAAGGAGGGAAGTCGCTCTGAGAGGCTACACGGCAACGCCGAGCCTGCCATCCGGTTCTGCCAGCCTGTCCTTGGCTTCACTCAAACACAGCTGGACGGACGAACTCAGACTGAATTACTGTGTGATGCAAGATTAATACAGTACTTCATGACTGCATGCTGGATCACAGAATGAAAGACTACTGTGCGAACTGGTGATTGCGTGTTAATGTATTCTGTCACAAAAAAGAAATCAGGCAAAAGCAAACTAATGTTTATTAAGTGGAAGTGTAGGTTTATATTAGCTACAAAATGTTTATTCTATTTAAATTACCTCTAATCGGTCCTACTCATGTTTTATATTGACCTTTCTAAGGAACTCTTTGGTCCCAATGCAGGAGGTGGTGTCGGTTTTTATTAAAAACGCATTTTTAAAATAAAGAAAAGGCCATAACGTTTACACAACGCGTCACTAAATAAATAAATAAATAAATAAATAAATGCCTGGTGTACACTTCTGTTGTCAGGAACAGAAGTACCGACGCAATCCAGTCTACTGCTGAACTTTGGTCACAAATGATTCCAGGGAACATTCCAGATGGGGACAAAAATAATCGCGATTAGCCCGTCATATTTATCCTCAATCTTTATAACACACGAGTCAGTAATCATTCCGGACGGTTCGTACGGAATGACCCGTCACTGTACAGGTTATTTAACATGTACTTTAAAATACAAAATAAAAGGTTACACAAACTGTTCACTCCGCACTTCAGAGCTACTTAAAAAGGCTGTTGCCAATGATAACTATGACAATGCCCACACAATCCGTAGTCTATTGGTGAGCACCGCAGTAGATGAGTTTACAAATTCTCCGAACGGCTGACTGCAGACCGGAATTTCGGTCACCTTCTACTGTAACATTAGCCTACGACCGGCAAATAACCCCAAAACCACCTGAATGTATCAATACAGTGTGGACCAATCTGACACACTACGGTCCGCGCAGAAAGTTGACGCCTGTTGTCCATTAAAAGACTGTACCCGAAGCAGCCTATCGTAGTTCATTAAAAGCAGAACTGAAGCGGCCGGCAGGAATTTAATAAGCAGTTCGAAGTAAGAAGTACTTACAAAGACATGGCAACGCGGGGATCACTTCAGTCTCTGTGGTGTGAAGAAGCTCGCTTCTCGTGATAACCTTTATGATAAAACCAGCGCTGGCTTGAGATGTGTTTCGTAGCGAGAAGTCCAAGGCTCGCAGGCGATTGTAGTATGGCACAAACGCAGACCTGTTCTTCTATTTGGAAATGTGCCAGCAAACCTTGCCGACTCTCTTCCTGGTTACTACGCACAAGACAACAAGGTCCGAATGAGACAACGCTAGTGTCACAACTGGGTCTCCCCTCCCAGTTGCAGAATCTCTCAATCTCTCAATTAAATCATCATTTGATAACGTTTCTTTATTGGTAAGACAAAGATACTCGTGTACCCAGAGAATGTATCTAGCGAGCAATATTTATTTATCTCTCTCTTTCTCTCTCTCTCTCTCCTTATCTCTCTCTCTCACTCACTCACTCACTCTCTCACACACGCACGCCCGCACACACATCTATTTTTTGGGTATTTTTTGCAGTTTGTTTTACTTACATTCATACATTTACGACATCTGTTCCTGCTGCAAGAATATCTCTGACAAGAATAAGCTACTATGTGTGAATATTAAATAGCGAGGAGAAGTTTAAATCAAATATTAAAAAACACGACGCTCAATAAAATAAGTAATATGACTCCATCTATTCACCACGTAAACCAGATTGAATCACCGATAGGCTACTCTGTGTGTCTAAACGGAAGTAAGGTGAGTGCATGAAACTTCCTTTGCCGTGCTTAAATTAGATTTCAGTCAGTAAAACAAACTGCCGACTAAAAGAAGATAACGGTAATGCACTTCGGTTTAGATGCATTAAAGACACAATTTGGTCTATAAATTGTCAGTGATTACGCGTATTACCAGGCAATCCAGAGAGTGTAAGTGAGGTGCTTGTTTGTAGCACCACAATAAACTGGCTGCTCGCCAAAACGGCACAGCTCTTGCGAAAGACAACGCAGCTTTCATTATTAATCACCCTGAAAATGCTATGACAAAATTCTCGAATATTATGACTTTTGACACGGTGTATGTTATATTATTGGATACACGTAGTGTACTACACAAGGGGAAAAGCCAGTCAATATTTCCATGCTGTAGCAGTTTTCCCACATCTTAACATCTGGACGAACTCGTTTTGGATTGCCAGGACCCAAACGAAAACAACCCACGGCAGTGGTGAATTCGCGTAGGCATGCCGCCGACACTTACAGTATGAGCAACAGGTGGCGATAGAAATCAAGTAAAAAGAGAAGGAATAAATGCATAATTATTATTTTTTAAGTCCTGTAGAAATAACAAAGGGTTTTTCACGGATACAGATTGGTGGTGGGTGAGGTGAGTTCCCACTCATCACTGTAAAGCACTTTTGAGCATCGGGAAAAGTGCTATATAAATGCAGTCATTCATTCATTCATTCATTCATTCATATTGGCTGGTGCATGGTGACAGAGTGCACACTTTGAGACTGCATCAATGAGCATCACCCCCACACACATTTGCATGTCCCAGCTAACACTGTGGTAGGATTGGATCTACATTTGGGGGGGGGGGGGGGGGGGGGGGGGGGTCTACATTGACATACAGTGACATCGTGTTAATGGCCTTGTGTCCGAGAACTGCATTGAAATTAATTTAATTTTTTTTTAATTTTTTTATTATAGCTCTTGGGTTTAAAGAGCCTGAGGTCGCAGAGCTGCCGAAAAAACAAAACAAAACAAAACAAGGGACAGTAATGAAACTTAACTGCTCCGTAGATCCGCAGTTTCTTCGCCCTTCGCACGAAGGAACGCACGCGTGCACAGTAAAATGCTGAGTGGTAATGAAATGTAAATAGATGACGGTTGGTTCCCACATTCAAGAGTGGGACAAAATGTTATGTGTTATGAGTTATTAACACTGTTAAGAGTGGAATTAAGGCTGGATATTTTACTGTGCATAGTCACACCTGTACCCTTTGCACCTGTCCATGCATACATTATTTGGGTCTGCTCCTGTAAGCGATGTTTCAAGCACATTTATTTGTAAACACAAGTTACACAGCTGGGGTTGCCCTCGTTAAATGCAAAAGTTACTGACAATAATTAGTGGATATACTTCAGAAAATCACTGTGAATTGATACAACACAACACAACACAACACAACACAAACCTGTTAAATAGAAAAGCTGTTAAAATAACAGGCTTTTAAAGTGCCCTGCCATCTCTTGCTTTTTCACACCAGCAGGATTATAAATAGTTCCTTGTTTCTGCTGATGCTGTTAAGATTTTTTTTTGTTTATTTTTTTTTATTAAAAAAGGAAATAAGGGTACACAGAGTGTGAGCCAGGACTGAGGCACGCATTTCCAGAGCAGAGAAAACAGAGAGAAGGAAAAACAGGAGAAACAGCCTCACTCTCTTCCCTCACTCTCCTCCCTCTCTCCTCCCTCACTTCCTTTGCTTTTCTTCTCTTATCTCTTCCTTTCCGTCTCCCGTCAGTCCCTCTCTGACCGGGCAGGAAGTACACCCACCCTCCGCGCGAGGCAGCTACTCCGACAGGAAGTCCAACATGTCCGCCACCACCTTGCCCACCATGCCCCACCGGTAGCCGATGGCCTCTGACTCCTGAAGGGGGGGTTGGGGTTGGGGGGGGGGGGGCAGGTGCACAGTTACACAGTAACCGCTCCGGCGAATTCTCTGAAGAGTTTTATTCTCTGAACTCGGTGTCCTGCGGCTCTAACGCCCTTCTGATGTCTGCGCAGCCTGCGCAGTGGTGTTCGGTGTGATGTCTGCGCAGTGGTGTTTGGTGCGATGTCTGTGCAGTGGTGATCGGTGTGATGTCTGCGCAGTGGTGATCGGTGTGATGTCTGCGCAGTGGTGTTTGGTGTGATGTCTGCGCAGTCTGCGCAGTGGTGATCGGTGTGATGTCTGCGCAGTGGTGATCGGTGTGATGTCTGCGCAGTGGTGTTTGGTGTGATGTCTGTGCAGTCTGCGCAGTGGTGATCGGTGTGATGTCTGCACAGTGGTGTTCGGTGCGATGTCTGCGCAGTGGTGATCGGTGTGCAGTCTGCGCAGTGGTGTTTGGTGTGATGTCTGCGCAGTGGTGTTTGGTGTGATGTCTGCGCAGTGGTGTTTGGTGTGATGTCTGCGCAGTGGTGTTTGGTGTGATGTCTGCGCAGTGGTGTTTGGTGCGATGTCTGCGCAGTGGTGTTTGGTGTGATGTCTGCGCAGTGGTGTTTGGTGTGATGTCTGCGCAGTGGTGTTTGGTGCGATGTCTGCGCAGTGGTGTTTGGTGTGATGTCTGTGCAGTCTGTGCAGTGGTGTTTGGTGTGATGTCTGCGCAGTCGTGTTGGGTGTGATATCTATCTCTATTTCCACAAATCTGGGATAAAAACTCTTTTGCTTTTGTCAACATTAGCCTAATTACATGCTCATATATTAACTGCCAGCAAAACATTGTGGGCACTGCAACTTAAAAATGCCCGGAATATGGAAACAAGCATTTATGGACATCTTCCCATGCTTTTAACATATAACAAATTGCAATACACAAATGGGAGTTACATTTTCAAAATCAACCTTCAAATCCTTAAAGAATTATTTTGATGCCATCCACAACTGAGGAGTAATCTATGGCAGCATTGTACAGTGTATCAGCATGGGAATCTTCTCCAGTCACAGTAGTGAAAAATGTTCTTTGAACAAAGAATATTTCATACGATTATCTGTCCCGTGTGCTGATTCGTGTCGACCACAGTCGGCTGTTCTGATTGGCTGTTGTCATTTTCTCTTTATGCATGGCAGCTGTCTGCAGCATGCGCCACAGTCAAAGCTGTCTGTCTGATGGGACTGCCCTGCTGCACTCACACGCCTGTTTAAAACTGCATGTAATTTTAGACTGTCCCCCTTTTCCGGCTGAATATTTACATTCTACAACATCAGCATTCATTACATCCTGAACGCCGACCCGGTCGCCGCTCGAGCCTGTCTTCTCCCCGTAGAGTTGAACTCAGGTCACCGTTGATGTTTTATGTTTGTTTATTCATCTATTTTTTATTTTTATTTTTTTAATCTTCCTTGCGTGATTTAATTTGACAAAGTAAACGTATGCGCAGCTGTGTTGTTGCAGGTGGCCAGTTTTGCACTCGTTCGTTTAAAGGGTCGCTTTTTTTTATCGTGCATTTGACGTTCCGTCCGTGTCCCCTAATCTTTCCTTCGCTCTCCCTATATGAGGGGAAAACTGGTGGTTTTATAAAAACTTCACATTTAGCCACTCAGTTATGTAATCAGCCACTTGACTATGCCTACTGGGATGCCTGGAGGATAACAGCTGAAATTTGAGTTTAAATCCTTGTGCGACATGTGAGAGAGAAACTGGTGAGCCCAGTTATGTGGTGATCTCAGTGTGTACAGTGATCTCAGTTATATGGAAAGTTTCTTTCATCTTATGTGCGTGTGTGTGTGTGTCTAATGATATTGCGATGTGTGAGTGTGTGTGTGTGTGTGTAATGATATGGTGATCTGTGTGTTTTTCTCTCACCTTGTGATGCTGCAGCTCTCTCTGTCTCTGCAGGGCCAGTGTGGCCTGTTTCTCAGCCTTCTGCAGCTCCTGCTCCCCCTGCTGGAGAGCGTGAGTACTGCGCAGCTCCTGGATCAGCTCCAAACGCCTCTCCTTGCCCTCATACACCTGCAATAAGTAGAGAATAAATAAACACACACACTCATACACACACACACACACACACACTCATACACACACACACACACACACTCATACACACACACACACACACATGCTCATACACACACTCACACACACACACACACACACACACACACACATGCTCATACACACACTCATACACACACACACACACACACACTCATACACACTCATACACACACACACACACATGCTCATACACACACTCACACACACACACACACACACTCATACACACACACTCATACACACACACTCATACACACACACACACACACACAGTCACAAACACACACACACACACACACACTCACACACACATGCTCATACACATAAACACACCCACACACACACTCATGCACACACTCACACACAGTCACAAACACACACACACACACACACACACACTCACACACACACACACACATACTCATACACATAAACACACACTCACACACAGTCACAAACACACACACACACACACACACACAGACACTCACCCGCATACACACTCACACACAGTCACAAACACACACACATACACTCATACACACACACACACACACACAGTCACAAACACACACACACACACAGACACTCACCCACATACACACTCACGCACAGTCACACACCCACACACACTCATACACACACTCACACACACACACACACACACATGCTCATACACATAAACACACCCACACACACACACTCATACACACACAGTCACAAAGACACACACACACACTCACACACACACACACACACATGCTCATACACATAAACACACCCACACACACACTCACACACACATGCTCATACATGTAAACACACCCACACACACACTCATACACAGTCACACACACACACTCACACACACATGCTCATACATGTAAACACACACACACACACACACACACACACACACAGACACTCACCCGCATACACACTCACACACACACACTCTCTTTCTAAATGTTTTGGGAGTGCTGTATTAACTGTCATGTATGAATGCTGAGGTAACTGATGTGCGTGTGCGTTGTTGCTTTAGGTCCATCAGAAACACGACTCTCAGTATTTCTACTCCACATTCACACAGAACTCACCAAGGCCATGAAAGATGTTCCTTTCAAAGCCTTCTGTAGGAAGATGATGGGCAGATCGTCTTCCTCATCATCCTACAAGAATGTCAATATATCAATTATCCAACAACAACAACAGGAGCATACAGAGGCAGAGTGTCTGTGATTCTACGTTCAGACATGTCAGAATAAAAGTCTGAAACGAAAGTGGGCTCAAACAACAACAGGAGCATGTGTTACTGATGCAGGCTAGCAGAGGACAGGTTCAGTGATTCTACGTTAGGACCTGTCAGAATAAAAGTCTGAAATGGAAGTGGGGGTGCGGGGAGCCGAACCTCGGGAAGGTGCTCGGCCACCAGGGCGGGGAAACGGGGCTTCTCCAGCCGCCGCAGGAACCGGTACGGCTTCTCCTCCACCTTCAGCTTCTCCGCTTTCAGGGTCTGCGGGACGAGGGGCACCCCCCCCCCCCCACAGAGGGTCACAGCTCAGACACGTTTAGAGAGCTCGCTCAGCGACCCGGCACTTCACTCCACACTGCTGACACCACTTCAGCTCATTCACTCTCACCATATTATAGCTTCTCTGCGGTTAACACTGCAATGTCACAACTTTTTTTCTTCTTAAAACATTATTGCTCAGTCCATTTAGACACCAGCCACTAGCCCCGTGTACACTATCCATGTGTAAGTGTTATTCTATTCTATTCTATTCTATTCTATTCTATTCTACACCCACATGACCAGTGAAGCAGGATCTTCCCAGTCTTTCTGTGACCCAGTCAGAAGAGAGGCCCATGGCCCGATGCTCTCCGGGCGTGCAGTACCTGCTGTATCCTCATCAGCTTCAGCTCCTGCCGATCGGTGCGCTTGACGAAGCCCTTGAAGGACTTGGGCTTGGGCGCGCTGATGCACAGCTCAGTGACCGAGGACGGGATGTGGGCCTCCAGCTCCATCAGACCTGCCAGTGAGAAATGAGTACGTACGCGGTCCGGCCTGCTAAAGCTACACATTAAAAAGGTCTTCCTCTGACTCATGTCTGTGTGAACTGTGCCTGTGGGGTGTGCTGAAAAGAAGCCGTTGGCGACCTCATGACTCAATGGTTGAGGATTCAAAGCTCGGGTCACCGTACGCATTATCACCTCTCAGGTCTTAGAACGCTCGTCGTCCCCCTTCGTACCACCTACGACGGTCAGCACCTGTGCACCTACAAAGGTCAGTTCCAGAGCACTGACCTTCATAGGTGCTCAGGTACTGACCTTCGTTAGGTGCCCAGGTACTGACCTTTGTAGTGCTCAGGTACTGACCTTCGTTAGGTGCCCAGGTAAGATCTTTGTAGTGCTCAGGTACTGACCTTCGTTAGGTGCCCAGGTACTGACCTTCGTAAGTGCTCAGGTACTGACCTTTGTAGTGCTCAGGTATTGACCTTCGTTAGGTGCCCAGGTACTGACCTTTGTAGTGCTCAGGTACTGACCTTCGTTAGGTGCCCAGGTACTGACCTTTGTAGTGCCCAGGTACTGACCTTCGTTAGGTGCCCAGGTACTGACCTTTGTAGTGCTCAGGTACTGACCTTCGTTAGGTGCCCAGGTACTGACCTTTGTAAGTGCCCAGGTACTGACCTTTGTTAGGTGCCCAGGTACTGACCTTTGTAAGTGCCCAGGTACTGACCTTCATAAGTGCCCAGGTACTGACCTTCGTAGCTGCCCAGGTACTTGCTCTTCACAGCCTGCAGCAGGGCGTCCAGGTCGGGGGCGTGGCTCTTGTGCGGGCGAGGCCCAAACACCCGTTTCGCCTGCGCTGAGTACTCCTTCATGATCTTATGAGTCTCCAGCACCCCGCCCACATCCCGCCTGCTGTCCATCAGCCTGCTGAGAGCTGACAGCAGAGAGGGACACATCAGACATAACACAGGGCCCTGTCTCAGACACACATATCACATGGGTGTGTCTCAGACACATATATCACAGGGGCATGTCTCAGACACACATATATCACAGGGGTGTGTCTCAGACACACATATCACAGGGGTGTGTCTCAGACACGTATAACACAGGGGCCTGTCTCAGACATGTATATCACAGGGCCTGGTCTCAGACACATATATCACAGGGGCATGTCTCAGACACACACATATCACATGGGTGTGTCTCTGACACATATCACAGGGGCATGTCTCAGACACATATATCACAGGGGTGTGTCTCAGACACACATATATCACAGGGGTGTGTCTCAGACACACATATCACAGGGGCATGTCTCAGACACACATATCACAGGGGTGTGTCTCAGACACATATAACACAGGGGCCTGTCTCAGACACGTATATCACAGGGGCACGTCTCAGACACACATATATCACAGGGCCCGGTCTCAGACACATATCACAGGGGTGTGTCTCAGACACATATATCACAGGGGTGTGTCTCAGACACACATATCACAGGGGTGTGTCTCAGACACATATATCACAGGGGTGTGTCTCAGACACACATATCACAGGGGCACGTCTCAGACACATATATCACAGGGGCATGTCTCAGACACATATATCACAAGGGCCTGTCTCAGACACTCTGCACTATCTGCAGACTGCACTCACAGGAGCAGTAGTCCTTGTTTTCACAGACTCACAGACTGTAGAGGAGGTTTGTTAGTGTGACTGCACTCACAGGAGCAGTAGTCCTTGTTTTCACAGACTCACAGACTGTAGAGGAGGTTTGTTAGTGTGACTGCACTCACAGGAGCAGTAGTCCTTGTTTTCACAGACTCACAGACTGTAGAGGAGGTTTTTTAGTGTGACTGCACTCACAGGAGCAGTAGTCCTTGTTTTCACAGACTCACAGACTGTAGAGGAGGTTTTTTAGTGTGACTGCACTCACAGGAGCAGTAGTCCTTGTTTTCACAGACTCACAGACTGTAGAGGAGGTTTTTTAGTGTGACTGCACTCACAGGAGCAGTAGTCCTTGTTTTCACAGACTCACAGACTGTAGAGGAGGTTTGTTAGTGTGACTGCACTCACAGGAGCAGTAGTCCTTGTTTTCGCAGAGTCACAGACTGCAGAGGAGGTCTGTTAGTAGCAGACTGCACTCACAGGAGAAGTAGTCCTTGTGCAGCTTCTCGATCTTGGCGGTCTTGTCGCGCTGGCGCTGGACGAAGCGATTCTCCAGGCGCTTGTTGGTGACGTTCTGCTGGAGCTGCTCCCGCTGCCACAGTTGCTGGGACAGCTGGTCCAACCGGGCGTCGTGCTGCCTGGGGGGGGCATGGGGGGGTGAGGGGTGGGGGGGGAGCAGAGGGGGCATGGGGGGGGGTAGGGGTGGGGGTGGAGCAGAGGGGGCATGGGGGGCGGGACGTCGGTACTCAGTACACGGGTGGTAGTTTGTAGTGGCTGAGGAGAGCACAAGTTCAGTTCCTGGTAGGGGCACAGCTGTTGTGTCCTTTAGCGAGGAGGCGCTAACCGAGCCTGAAGCTGGTTGGTTGTTGTTATTTATTTATTTATTTATTTATTTATTTATTTACAGGTATACTGCCAGCTCGAGGCAGGGGGGTGGGTGGGGGGGGTGGATGATCACTTTTCCAGTTTCCTGGTGATTGTGCATTTGGAAATTTGGAGGCAGGGACACATTCAAGTTCTTTCACATATTGTGCATGCATGTATTCTGGAGGGGGGGGGGGGGGTGGGGGGGGTTAAGCCCAAACACCCTCCACCCCCCTTGGCTAAGTTTCTGATGCACAGACCTTATAAACTACAGGTTACCCCATTACCTTTGGGTTATCCAAATTACATGGAGTGAGCACAGATAAACATTCAAAAAACACAGATGATGTCATCGTAAAATACACCACAAATAAAACTAAAAAAGTTGTCCTATAAAACGTAACAGCGATGCTGGTATAAAGTGATGTCATGCAGTACAGCCCTCAGTGCACCTCCACCTGTAAAGTGGCACACTCGCCTGGCCATATTATACAGCGCACAATGCACAAAACGTTCAGCTGAAAAGCGTAATCCGGTATAAGAACTTGGGGCAGTTTCTGGGCCCAGCAGTGATGGGCTGTTAAAGCAGGAAAATGTCATGGTCCTGTGTTCCTGTCTGTGTTTTCCTTGTTGGGCCGCCAGATGGCGGCACTTCTGTTTTGTGTCCTGCTCCCCCCCTGTTAATTGTATGATTGTTTCAATTGTCTCGTTATCCCATCATGGTTCCCACCTGTGTCTTGTTATCCCCTCCTTCTGGTTTGATTGTTTTTTGAGTTCACCTGTGTCTTGTTACCCCCTGTCTATTTAAGTTCTCTGTTCCCTTGACTCGGGTGCTGGTTCCTTGTGTTAGTTCCCGATATCTGTTGGTTTCAAGCGTATGTACCTGCCTGTGTTTGTTCTGACTTGTGTTTTGTTTGACCTGCCCTTGTCTGCTACCTGCCTGTGTTCTGCCCTGCCCATGTTTGTGAGTTCCTCTTGTTTTCTGTTTTATTTAGATATTTTTTGAGTTTGTGTTTTTGCCCTTCGTGTCCTTTCTGTTCCCTGTTTGTTTGCCTTATTTAGATTTTTTGAGTTTGTGTTTTTGCCCTTCGTGTCCTTTTCTGTTCCGTGTGTTTGCCTTTCTGTAAGTAAAGTCTTTGTTAATTTTCTCCCCTTTGAGTTTCGTGTTTTTTCCACTCTGCGCCTGGGTCCCAGCACCCGTACCGTCACAGAAAAGCTCTCTTTTATCCGGGACTGGAGCTTGGAGGGAAGCGACACAACCGCAGGAGCGATGGCTTATTCGCTCTGGCACGCTAAACGCAGGAGCCACGCCCGCGCACTCACCTCTGACCTCCCTGTATGCGCACCTCTCTAGCGCCCCCACCAGGCACGTCCACGCACACACACTCACCTCTGGATCTCCCTCTCCCTGCACGTCCACCTCTCCCTCTCTATCTCCATCATCATCCTCTCCCGCTTGGCGAGCTGTGTGAGGTCATTGAAGGGCGGGAGCAGCATCTCCTGGGCACGCCTCCTTCGGGCAAACTCCAGCTTCTCCACCTCCGTCAGCCTGGGGGGGAGACCACGCCCTGGGGGGGGGGGGGGGAGAGTGGGGAGAGGGGGAGAGGGAGGGGGGGGGGGAGAGAGAGGGAGGGAGAGAGGGTGAGAGGGAGAGAGAGAGGGGGAGGGAGGGAGTGAGTGAGAGAGAGGGAGTGAGTGAGAGAGAGGGATGCAGACAGGGGGAAGGAGGGAGAGGGTGAGAGGGAGAGACAGAGAGAGAGAGACATGCATGCAGGGATCACACACGCCATACAGTGAGAGGAACTCTATTGTAATACACAGTCATCTTGGGAATTACTGTACATCCACACAAAAAAGTATAAATAAATATACAGCGCAGTTCTGTTGAGCTGCAGTGCTTTAGGCCAGTGGTGTCTGACATTGCCTCTGCTTTAGATCGAGTTCAAACTAACAGAATTAACATTATGATTTAAAAAATCAAATGGGATGCAAAGTACTAGCCTATTATCGTAAAATATCGGATTTGTTCAAACAGTGAATGTTTTTTCTGTGCACGCACAGGGGGCAGTGCATTTACCCGTCTTCAGAGAAGCCAGGGTCAGCAGCTCCGGGGGGGTCCCGGGTCCGGGCGCATATCTGGGGGCGTAGGGTTCGGTCTGGGCCTCGCTCTCCCGAAACTCCGTCTGGGTGTCTGCCGTGCAGTGAGAGGGGGCTCCCAGCGGCTCCTCGCCGGTTTTGGGCTGTCCCCCCCCAGCCGGGACGGAGACGGACGCCCGCAGCTCGCCGTCCTCGTCCGCCATCGTGTCGTCCGCTGCTTTCTCTTTCGACGGGACCGTTGACTCTGGCTGTCGGAGACAAGACGGGCGACATGGCGACCGCGTGTCCCACAGGCGCAGCGGGAGCGTGGGAGCGTGGAAGTCGCAGTGGCGCGGGGGGAAGCGTGGAAGTCGCAGTGGCGCGGGGGGGGGGGGGGAGCGTGGAAGTCGCAGTGGCGCGGGGGGGGGAAGCGTGGAAGTCGCAGTGGCGCGGGGGGGTTCGAGTGTGCCAAGCGCGCCAGGCTAATAGCCTTGGGCTGAGGGAGCTTACACTGCTAACAGCCAGAGGAGTACTTCAAGTTTTTACATTACATTACATTACAGGCATTTAGCAGACGCTCTTATCCAGAGCAACTTGCACAACTTTTACATAGCATTTTTAAAAATACATTGTATCCATTTATACAGCTGGATATGTACAGAAGCAATGCAGGTTAAGTACCTTGCTCAAGGGTACATCGGCAGTGTCCTACCCAGGAATCGAACCTTTCGGTCACAAGCCCAGTTCCTTACCCACTGTGCTACACTGTACGCCCACACTGTGCTGCACTCTCTTTCCAACCTGAGTTCTGTAGCATCTAGGCTATGCGTAGGGGAATTTGTGCCTTTCAGCATATCATGGAAAGGCACAAAATCACTGCATAAATGAAACATTGAATAAGTTTTAATTCAGTTTCGCAGGTGCTCTTAGCCATGGCAACTAACGAGGGAAGAGGACACATTAAGCACATCCACCGCTCCTGCGCGCAACAGTGTCAGGCCTGGTTAACAACATTCACAGTGAGTGTAAGGGCAACTGTAATGAGGACTAAATCTAAATGTAGCCTAGAACTATAGGTTAATGGAAAAAGTCTTGCAGAGCAACTCCTGCCTCCTTGGCTAACGCCATATGTTTTTGGTTATAACCGTGACTGTGTCCAGATGGCTGGCAAAGCACGTAGGTGTTGCGCCTGAACTATACCTAGCTAACCAGCTGTCCGGGTACAAAAAATAACTATGACGTAACGAATGGCTAATTAGCTACATGCTCTGTGATGTAGCTGTCATGTCAGTATCGTTTGAAACAATTTCAATATTTTGTGCGTTTTCTAACCTATATTTGTTTGGCCAGTAGTAATATCATAAAAAAACTTACATTTTCACTTGGGTGAGCTGTTAAGAGTTGACAGAGGAGCCTTCGGTCAGATAACTAATAAAGAACAAAAGTTAAAGTCTTCTTGAGTGGGTATAAAGACACAAAAACACAAGGCTGAAATTTAACATACTGATCATTTTTGGTCAGCGATCTTTGAAGCCATTGCTTGCCCTGTTCTGTGACGTCATAGTTCATTTCTTATTGATGTCATTGTTGCGCAAATTAACCTCGTCACATTCGTCCTTAAGTTGTCACACTAGTGTGTGCACCTCGTTGAAAACACGACCGTAATCATTCTACCGAACTTTCCAGAAATAATTGTCAGAATGCTGCATCCGGAATACCTTTTTTTTTTGCAGTATTTCTTCAGTCACTCGACCTTTAATACCGAACCTCTAGGGATGCATCGTAACAGTTCATTATTTCCGCTGACTCTGGAGCATGGTCATGGGGTTTGCTTCCCTCCTCAGACGCTGTCGGTTTCTGTTGTCCCGCAATGTCCGCGAGGTAGTCAGAACCCTGGACAGCCGCCGCCCCGCCCACAGCCACGCACTTGTGAATGATAGCCAGCTCGGTTTTCTTATTTATTTGGTTTTGGACAGTTTCATACTTTCTTCTAGCCTCGTTTTCAGTTGTTTTTTTGTGCCCCGTTTATTTGTTTGGTTGTTTACTTATTCTTTTTTTTATTTTATGAATTATTTTTGTTTTATGGATAAGGGAATAAAGTGCCTCGTCTTTATTTGCTAGCTTGTGTCCTATACGTTCCAGTTTCGTTCACAAAACATGCCTACAGGCAGCACGCATAGCTATTAATTCTCCTGTGATTTAGACAAAGGGCCGGATGTACCAAATATAGAGATAAATAGCAAAATAAATAAATAAATTCGTCCTGCATGATTTCCATTTCGCGTGGTATTGTAACAGGGTGTTAATTATAATACCGCTAATTTGCAAAGCATTCTCATCTCTCGAAAAGCTCATCTCTCTCTTTTGTAACTAGTTTTTCATTCATACATTTACGACATCTGTTCCCGTTGCAAGAATGTTTATGACAAGAATAGGCTAGCATTTGTGAATATTAAATAGGGAGAAGTGAGATAAAAAATGAAAAGTCTCCCTCCCTTTCTCATTAAAATTCTGTGCCAGTCTTCTGAGGAAGCAGCATGAGAGTACTTGGTTACTTCTTGGTTATTTTGTTGGGAAATAATAATCTACAAAGGCATACACAACATGCACATACGACTTCATAGTAATCAAGCACTTGTTGTTTTGATTGACAGAACAAAAATATAAGCGTAACACTGCAAACTTTACTACATTTTTATTCAACAGATAACACTTCATACACATTTCCCAATCCACTGATGCTATTTTCCACCAGAGTGCTGAGTCACCTTTAACTGCTTTGGAGGGACGAGGGTTGTCAGCACATTCTCCATTATGCAATTTGGTTATAATTTGACGGTATTGAAGAATAAGTCATCATTTGCAATTACTTTCTTTTTCATAAAGGAATATGCCAACAGCACCAACAAAGAGGTCAATTCCTCTACTGATTTGGAAAATGCAGCGATTTTATAAATTTTTCCTCAAGACTGTTACACAAGGAAGACATTGCAGCCAAGTACTGGCCAGCCAGGATTCACTCCACATGTGCCCTTTATTGTGACTCACAGGTAAATGCGTTACATTTTCACCTACACCTTGGAGAATGGTGGTGACTGCTCAATACCATAAACCGTTTCTCGGAGAGAGAATATACACCGAAGCCAAACCTCCATCTCAGCAGAGAAGAAAAGAAAAAGAGGGAGAAGATTAGGGTTGGTTCCTCCTCCTCTTCTCTCCAGGAAGGACAGAGTTCCACAGATACACCTCCATTTATCTGGCTGACCAGAAACAGTTTTGAGATTTGTGAAGATGAAATGGTTCATTTTTGTATTTTTTTTATTTTGGGGCCATTTAGCTCGGGAAATATTGCTCCTGGATGCTCTCGTTACCAGGGCAGCTGCACTCTGTGGAACACAGGAGTACACCTCTCTCTCCCTCACTTCCCTCCTTCTCTCTCTCCTCTTAAATCTCATTCCCCTCGTTCCTTGCCCTCCTCCTCCTCCTCCTCCTCTCCTCCCTCTCTTTCCTCCCTTTCCTCTTTTTGTCCTCCCTCCCCTCTCTCCCCTCCCAAGTTTCCCTCCTTTTCTCCTCCCTCTCCCCCCTGGCCCTGCGCCTCCTCCCCTGGAGCTCCTCCTTCTGGAGCAGAGTCTCGATCGTCTCCTCCTCCGGGGGCCGGCTCCAGGCCCGGGGGGGATGGGAGGTACTCTGGGAGGGTTGGGGGACGCTCTGGGGGGGTTCGGTGGCACTCTGGGGGGGTTGGGAGGCGCTCTGGGGGGGTTGGGGAGCACTCTGGAGGTGTACAGTACTCTGAGGTTCCAGTAGGGGGCGCCGTGGCTGCCTCCACAGCCCCATGGATAATATGGCGAGCTGCCCGGACGTGCTGCTGCTGGCTGGTCTTCACTGTCCCAGGACAGGGTCCAATCAGACAGCCATTTTTTTGGTTAGGTAAAGAAAAAAGAAAAAAGTTAATTTTATTATTTAATGTTACTATAACAGTAACAATATTATGTTTACCATGCCCTGGGATGGCAGTTAAATTTTCATTAATTGACAGTTTGTTTCACAGACTGTTGTGCACATTAGTGTGATATTATTAGCACTTTGAAAAATGAGATCATTGATTAGTGAAGCGCTACCTTTGCTCAGACCTTCAGCCAAATCTGTGCATTCTGCCCAAACCTCCTCTCCCTCCAGGACATCTATCTATTCAGTAAGAGTGACTCCTTACCTTTATATCTTAACTGAATTACTGTACCACACTAGTGAGGCACTGTGAGCGTGTTACATTCTTTCATGTGGGTCTGTGTGGTTTATGTGGAGTATGTATAGTATTTATAGGGTCTGTGTGGTTTGTGTTGGTATTTGTGGGGTCTGTATAGTTTTTATAGGGTCTGTGTGGTTTGTGTTGGTATTTGTGGGGTCTGTATAGTTGTTATAGGGTCTGTGTGGTTTGTGTTGGTATTTGTGGGGTCTGTATAGTTTTTATAGGGTCTGTGTGGTTTGTGTTGGTATTTGTGGGGTCTGTATAGTTTTTATAGGGTCTGTGTGGTTTTTGGGGACACACCCACCCCTGTTCCTGACGGTGATCTTCTGCACCTCGGGGATGAGGAAGCTGTACACCAGCTCCGCCACAAGCTCCTCCGAGCGCACGCTGGTCAGACTGCGGGGCCAAACGGGGCGGAATCAGAGAGCAGACCGAGCCTGTCCCACTAAAGCCCCCGTCCCACAAAAGCCCCCGTCCCACTAAAGCCCCCGTCCCACTAAAGCGCCCGTCCCACTAAAGCCCCCGTCCCACTAAAGCCCCCATCCTGCCCAAAGCCCCCGTCCCACTAAAGCCCCCGTCCTGCCCAAAACCCTCGTCCCTCCAAAGCCCCCGTCCCACTAAAGCCCCCGTCCCACTAAAGCCCCCGTATCTAACTGAGGCGTGTACCTCTCCTCCATGGCATAGGCGATGTCGTTGATCTCCTCGGCCATCCTGTGGATCTCCTCTCTGGCCTGTTCGTCGGCCGTCTTCTCAATGGCGCCCAGAATGACGTCCTCCAGGTACAGGTCCACTGTGGCCTGGTGCACCTGCACCACCTGAGGCACAGGGGAGCACTCATCAGAGCACTGGCCAATGAGCGGCAGGAGGGCGTGATCTCATCAGAACACTGGCCAATGAGCGGCAGGAGGGCGTGGTCTCATCAGAACACTGGCCAATGAGCGGCAGGAGGGCGTGGTCTCATCAGAACACTGGCCAATGAGCGGCAGGAGGGCCTGGTCTCATCAGAACACTGGCCAATGAGCGGCAGGAGGGCGTGGTCTCATCAGCACACTGGCCAATGGGTGGGAGGGGGCCTGATCTCATCAGCACATTGGCCAATAGGAAGGGGGGAAATGTGGCAACGAGATTGACCTCAACCAGAAGCTCCAAACTGAGAGAAAAAGAAAACCAGGAGAGGATGGAGGTAGGGTTCAGAAAGAGAGCGAGGGGGCAGACAGACAGAGAGATTAGGAAGAGAGAGAGAGAGAGAGAGAGAGAGAGTGGAGAGAGAGAAGGAGGGAGAGGGGAGAGAGAGAGAGAGGGGGAGAGGGGAGAGAGAGAGAGAGGGAGGGAGAGTGGAGAGAGAGAGAGAGAGGGCAGAGAGACAAAGGGATAGACATAGAGATTAGGAAGAGAGGGAGAGAGAGAGAGAGGGAGGGGGGGAGAGGGGAGAGAGAGAGAGGGCGGAGAGACAAAGGGATAGACAGAGAGATTAGGAAGAGAGGGAGAGAGAGAGAGGGGGAGAGGGGAGAGAGAGAGAGAGGGAGGGGGGCTGACCTGTCTGAAGATCTCGTCCTCCTCGCGGCGGCGCCTCTCCTCCGCCTGTCTCCGCCCGCTCTCCTCCGCCTCCCGCAGGCGGCGCTGGCGCTCTGCGAGCAGCGTGAAGGCGTGGATCCGCCGCTCCTCCTGCAGCCGCTCCAGCTCCTTCCACAGGAAGTCCAGCATGTCCGCCACCACGCCGCCCGCCAAACCCGCCTGCAGCGCCTCCGCCTCCAGCGCCTGGAACAGGGGCACCTGGGAATCTGAGTTTCTTTACTTAACGCCTGGAACAGGGACACATGGGAATCTGAGTTTCTTTACTTAACGCCTGGAACAGGGGCATCTGGGAATCTGAGTTTCTTTACCTAATGCCTGGAACAGAGGCACGTGGGAATCTGAGTTTCTTTACTTAACGCCTAGAACAGGGGCATCTGGGAATCTGAGTTTCTTTACTTAAAGCCTGAAACATGGGCACGTGGGAATCTGAGTTTCTTTACGTCTGAACAGGGACACGTGGGAATCTGAGTTTTTTTAATTACGGCCTGGAACTGGGGTACGTGGGAATCTGAGTTTTTTAAATCAAGGCCTGGAACTGGGGTACGTGGGAATCTGAGTTTCTTTACTTAATACATTTTCATTGTTTTGGTTGTCCTGGAAATAAAATTACTGTATGATCTTCTTAGGAAAACTGGCTGATCTTGTGGGTGCATGGAACTCACTCTATGGTTGTTTGCACGTGTAATGATATGGTAGAGAGTGTGTGTGTGTAATGATCTGTGTGTTTTTCTCTCACCTTGTGATGCTGCAGCTCTCTCTGTCTCTGCAGGGCCAGTGTGGCCTGTTTCTCAGCCTTCTGCAGCTCCTGCTCCCCCTGCTGGAGAGCGTGAGTACTGCGCAGCTCCTGGATCAGCTCCAAACGCCTCTCCTTCCCCTCATACACCTGAAAGGAGTCGAGAATAAATAAACACACACACTCACACACACACTCATGCACACACACACACACACACACTCACACACACACACATGCTCATACACACACACACACTCACACACACACACACACACACTCATACACACACACACACACACACACACACTCATACATACACACACACTCACACACACACACACACACTCTCATACACACACACTCATACACACACACTCACACACACACACACACGCACACTCATACACACACACTCACACACAGTCACAAACACACTCACACACACACACACACACACTCACACACACATACTCATACACACACACACACACACACACACACACACACACTCATACACACACACTCACACACAGTCACAAACACACTCACACACACACACACACACACTCACACACACACACTCATACACACACACACACACACCCCTTCAATTCTCTAAACACACACACACACACCCTCAAGTCTCTAAACACGCAGACAACCTTCATTCACAAATACCAGGTTTCCATTCACATTTTCAGTCACATACCAATAAACTTCATTCACATGCTGCACATACAGACAGGCACACACGCACAGACACACCCACACACTCATACACACACACTCACACACACACTCACACATACACACACACTCATACACACACACTCACACACACACTCATACACACACACTCACACACACACACACACACACTCATACACACACATTCATACACACACACTCACACACACACACACACACACACACACACACACACTCATACACACACACTCACACACAGTCACAAACACACTCACACACACACACACACACACACACACTCACACACACATACTCACACACACACTCATACACACACACACACTCTCACACACACACACACACACACTCATACACACTCACACACAGTCACAAACACACACACACACACTCACACACACACACACCCTCAAGTCTCTAAACACGCAGACAACCTTCATTCACAACTACCAGGTTTCCATTCACATTTTCAGTCGCATACCAATAAACTTCATTCACATGCTCCACATACAGACAGGCACACACGCACAGACACACCCACACACTCGCACACATACACACGCATAGAACCACCCACACACACACACACCATTACCAAATTTACCTGACAGAAAAAAATGTAAAAATTATTCACATGCTTTTGCACATTCAAACCGGAATCCCAGGCTGTGTGCGAGATCGTTCCGGAAGCTCCACACCCCCACTGCTGCAGCTGAGCCCTAATGAACTCACCGCCTGCTGGCTGGAAGCTCCTCTGAACAGCTTCTGCAGACAGACGACCGCCAGGTCCCTCTCCTCAACCCCCTAACGCAGAGAGGAGATTACAGACAGAGAGCGGTACTGACACACACTACTGACACACACTACTGACGCACACTACTGACGCACATTACTGACACACATTACTGACACACATTACCGACACACACTACTGACACATATTACTGACACGCATTACCAACACACATTACTGACATATATTACCGACACACACTACTGACACACATTATTGACGCACACTACTGACGCACATTACTGACACACTACTTACACATATTACCAACACACACTACTGACACACATTACTGACACATATTACTGACACACATTACCGACACACATTACCGACACACACTACTGACACACATTACTGACACACATTACTGACACATTACTGACAGGCTGACGCTGTGTTTGGACCCGCAGACAGAAATAAAAGCTGAAATATGAAAATGGCTGGAGTACCGCGGGCGGGGGTGTGACGGCCGGGGTGGGGGGGCGAGGGGCGGGTTTCTCAATCTTGTACAGGAAGCGCAGCGGCTTCTTCTCCTCCACCTTCACCTTCCTCTCCTTCAGCTCCTGGGGTGGAAATACACCTGCGTCACCCCCGGCAACCCTGGCACACCTGTCTCTAACACCCACGCAACTGTACTGCGGGAGCCGCTGGCGTTAGCCGTACCTCGTGTGTCCTGACCAGCTCCATCTCCCGCCGGTCCGCCCGCCGGACGAACCCGCTCCCGGTCCTGGGTTTGGGCGCGCGGATACAGGGCTCTGTGACGGACAGCGGCAGCGTGGACTCCAGCACCAGCAGGCCTGAACAGCATAGGCCACGTCCACAGTTAATAACCCTACATAACGCTACATTCAGAGTTAATAACCCTACATAACGCTACATTCAGAGTTAATAACCCTACATAACGCTACATTCAGAGTTAATAACCCTACATAACGCTACATTCAGAGTTAATAACCCTACATAACGCTACATTCAGAGCTAATAACGCTACAGTCAGAGTTAATAAAGCTACATTCAGTGTTAATAATGCTACATTAAGTGCTAATAGCTCTACATTCAGAGCTAATAACGCTACATAATGCTACATTCAGAGCTAATAGCGCTACATTCAGAGTTAATAATGCTACATTCAGTGCTAATAGCGCTACATTTAGAGCTAATAATGCTACATTCAGAGTTAATAAAGCTACATTTAGAGCTAATAATGCTACATTCAGAGTTAATAAAGCTACATTTAGAGCTAATAACACTACATTCAGTGTTAATAATGCTACATTCAGAGCTAATAACGCTACATTCAGAGTTAATAAAGCTACATTCAGTGTTAATAATGCTACATTCAGTGCTAATAGCGCTACATTCAGTGTTAATAATGCTACATTCAGTGCTATTAAGAGTTATTAAGACTTAAGAGGGCTACTAAAACCCAATACTTTGTGAACCCAAACCTTCGTAAGTGTCCTGGAGCCAGTCCTTGACGCTGATTGGCCCGGAGTCCCCGTCAGGGAAGCGTGCGATTCGGGAGACGGGGGTGGAGGCACGCGTCCCGCGGCTGCAGTACTCCTCCACGACGCCCCTCCTGCGCAGCTTCCCCTCCACGTTCCTCCTCTTCTCCATCAGCCTCCTGATCGCTGCAGGCCAGAGGAGGCGCACCGTGACCAACGGCCCAAGGCGAGGAGGCGCAGACCCCCACACTGTGACTGACAGCCCAAAGCGAGGAGGCGCAGACTCCCGCACCGTGACCAACGGCCCAAGGCGAGGAGGCGCAGACCCCCACACCGTGACCAACGGCCCAAGGCGAGGAGGCGCAGACCCCCACACCGTGACCAATGGCCCAAGGCGAGGAGGCGCAGACCCCCACACCGTGACCAATGGCCCAAGGCGAGGAGGCGCAGACCCCCACACCGTGACCAACGGCCCAAGGCGAGGAGGCGCAGACCCTCACACTGTGACTGACAGCCCAAAGCGAGGAGGCGCAGACCCCCACACCGTGACCGACGGCCCAAAGGGAGGAGGCGCAGACCCCCGCACCGTGACCGACGGCCCAAAGGGAGGAGGCGCAGACCCCCACACCGTGACCAATGGCCCAAAGCGAGGAGGCGCAGACCCCCACACCGTGACCGAAGGCCCAAAGGGAGGAGGCGCAGACCCCCACACCGTGACCAACGGCCCAAGGCGAGGAGGCGCAGACCCCCGCACCGTGACCGACGGCCCAAAGGGAGGAGGCGCAGACCCCCACACCGTGACCAATGGCCCAAAGCGAGGAGGCGCAGACCCCCACACCGTGACCAACGGCCCAAAGCGAGGAGGCGCAGACCCCCACACCGTGACCAACGGCCCAAAGGGAGGAGGCGCAGACCCCCACACCGTGACCAACGGCCCAAAGGGAGGAGGCGCAGATCCCCACACCGTGACCAACGGCCCAAAGCGAGGAGGCGCAGACCCCCACACCGTGACCAACGGCCCAGAGGGAGGAGGCGCACTTCCACTGTTAAACCTACAGGCCTCTCTCTCATAGGTTCCTCACGAAATGAGCTAATGTGGGACATCTGGTCTTTTACACACCTGAAACTACTTTTTTAAAAACAAGGATACAGTAAATACAACGCTTCCCCTCTGTGTGACTACTCCCTTGCTCCCACACGCCCTCCGCCATTTTGACCATGCGTGTGAGGGGAGGAGGAAGAGCGGGGTGATGAAGAGGAGGGCGGCGGCGCTCACAGAGGACGTAGTCCTTGCGGATCTTCCTGATCTTGGCGTCCTTGTCGCGCTGGCGCTGGGCGAAGCGAGCGTCCAGGTGTTTGACAAGCAGCTGCTGCTGCCGCTCCTCCCTCTGGCTCAGCAGCTGAGTCAGCAGCTCCAGCCGCCTCTCCTGCAGCCTGGGGGGGGGGGCATGGAGGGGCACATTGGGGGGGCGGTCACATGGGGTGGTCACATGGAGCTGTCACATGGTGGTTATATGGGGGGGTCACATGGGGGGTCGTATGGGGTGGTCACATGGGGGGTCACATGGGGGGGTCGTATGGGGTGGTCACATGGGGCGCAGTCACATGGGGGGGTCATACGGGGGTCACATGGTGGGGTCACATGAGAGGTAATATGGGGGGGTCACATGGTGGGGTCACATGGGGGGTAATATGGGGGTGGTCACATGGGGCGCAGTCACATGGTGGGGTCACATGAGGGCGAGCCATGGGCTGTTATCCCCCCCACCATCTTTACCTGCTGTGCACTCAGCATGATTTCTGAGGGCTTTCACCAAATTCAGCCAACTTCGGGTCATAATCTGCATCCCTCCCACACAACAGTTCCCAAAGCTCATACAGCCAAGCTATACTTGAAGAAAGTCTATCGCCGTGCTGTGGTGGTTTTTTCCTTTTTCAGGAATTCGTCTGACAGAACTCAATATAAGTGTAAAAACCATCCTTGCTTGATGTGCCAGTCAATAATGACCTGACAAAACCTGACAAGGTAGGATGAGGTGAGACTGCACTGGCAGGTGGGGCTTCCCAGGACAGGCCCTGATTGGTTACACTAACATTCCGGCGCAAGGTTTGGAGCGCAGTGTGCACACTGTGCGTTATTCCTGCGTCTCCCCTGTAATTATCGAACGCAGTCACGCATTCATTCTGAGCTGCGCTGACGCAGCCAGCAGCTTTAACTGGCCTATCGTGACTCACATAAACCACGTCCTTTACCCCCGGGCTGCAGCCGAGAAAGAGGTGGAATGACAGGTAACAGGTGTGAGTGACAGGTAACAGGTGTGAGTGACAGGGCTGCTTCCGAGTCCCTAGTCCCCACACAGAGCAGCACTGATCCAGGTGCAGTCCCCCGCTGCTGTGCTCTGCATCCAGGCGTCATTTCTGCGCTGCCCTCTTGGCCTGGTACAGGCTCTTCCTGGTACAGTACAGGTAAGACTGAGGCCTGATTTATACTTCAGCGGGGTACGCGTAAAAATGGGTCTGTGTAGTGGAGGCATTGTGTGGCACGGACCACATAAAGACTGCAGACTACAACCGCATAGATAACATAACATAACATAATGACGAGAACAGGCCATTCAGCCCAACATTGCTCGCCATTTTCCTAACCAAAGTGTACCTAGTGCTCCGATTACCTACACTAGACTAAGCAGAATCCAACACCACGTCAAACCTGGTCCTGAAAACCCCCAGAGTTTCTGCCTCTACTGCGTGACCTGGCAGGCTGTTCCACACATTGAATACTCTCTGCATTAAAAAATTCTTCCGAATGTTTGTGT
Source organism: Anguilla anguilla (assembly GCF_013347855.1). Taxonomy (NCBI): domain Eukaryota; kingdom Metazoa; phylum Chordata; class Actinopteri; order Anguilliformes; family Anguillidae; genus Anguilla; species Anguilla anguilla. The sequence goes on along the minus strand of NC_049203.1, from coordinate 69,928,868 downwards.
GGAATTTACCTTGATAGTTACTGTACTCATTTATGCCCCCTGGTTCTACTAACAGAACTCTGAAGAATCACTTCGTTGATCCCCTTTATGAATTTAAAAGCCTCAGTCAAATCCCCCCTAAGTCTCCTTTAGACTCCCTTTGGTTTGCATACCTCCTCAATAATTTAAAAGTGCGTAGTGAGCAAGAAGCGTAACACAGCCTTCACAGACGCAGGTCCCCACTCACTTCTGAATCTCGCTCTCTCTGAAGGCCCACTCCTTCCTCTCCATGGCCTCCATCATCCTCTTCCTCTTCTGCAGCTGGGCCACGTCGTTCAGCGGGGGCAGCGATGCCTCCCAAGCCCTCTTCTGCCTCATGCGCTCGATCATCTGCACCTCCGCCAGGCCAGCGGGCAGCCCGCGATCTGCGGGGGGGGGGGGGGGTGAGCGAGGGGCAGGTGGCAGGACAGGCATGGGGGGGGAGGGGCAGGTGCGAGGCGGGGGCAGGGGAGATGGGCGTGCGAGGAGGAGACATGTCACAGAGAGAGAGAGGGAGATAGTGAGAAAGAGAGCGAGAGAGAGACAGTGAGAGAGTGTGTGAGAGAGAGAGAGAGAGAAAGAGGGGGGGGGCAGAGAGATTAGGAAGAGAGAGAGAGAGGCTTCGGTCAATTACCGGCCCCACTTCTGATAAAACTCTGAACTGATGGGCATCACCAAGCTTTTTCAATGTTTCTTCTAAAGCCAGAACCAAAAACTGGCAATTTTAACAGCTTTTTAATCTACTGCACTACGTGACACACTCAGCTGAACGCAGGTTCAGGAAAAGGACAGACAGCACTGAAACTAAATACAACCGCAGCTCTGTGTGAAGTTTTTCCAGTGAGGCACGTGACAGCAGTGTAGCCAAAAATATTGTTGTGGTTGGTCCTGCACAGCACTAGGCTGGCATTCACAGCTGGCTGTGGTGCATCAGCCGAGATAAAGGTGAACGTACTCCAGGTGAGCGTGACCAGGGTGAGCAGCTCGGGGCTGGATCCGGGGCGCACTGCGTATTTGGGGGTGTAGGGGTCCGTCTGCGCCTCGCTGTCCCGGTAGTCGGTCTGCGTGTGCACCGTGCGGTGGGCCGCGAGCGAGACGTGCTCCTGGGCCCCCTCCATGCTGAACCGCGGGCTCCTGCCAAACGCGTGACATCACAATGCCTCCATGACATCACAATGCATTCATTTAGCAGGCCCCGCCCACTCCTGTGTGTGTGTGAGCATGCACTCATATAAGGTTAAAACACAGTCGCAGTACTACGCATGAGGAGAAGTACCTCTATGTCTTAACAACACAGTACCAATGTGCTAAATCAGGGGTGTCTAATCTTATCCGAAAAGGGCCGGTGTGGGTGCAGGTGTTTGTTTTAGCCCAGCACTGAGACACCTGATTCTATTTGTCAAGGGCTCGGTTAAACACCGTGATTAGTTAATTAGCTGAAACAGGTGTCGTAGTTCTGGGCTTAAACTAAAACGTGCGCCCACACTGGCACTTTTCGGATAAGATTAGGGACCCCCGTGCGAGAGAAACAGAACCTTGAGGTCACAGAAACTCCGGTCTGTCATTAAAATGGAGAGCAGAACTGGTACAGAGTCGCACGCAGTCGCACACTCACTTTGGCACGGCAAAGACTACATCTGGGGGCACGAGCTGGGTGAAGGGAAGCAGCGGCCTGTACGAGAGGAAACGGGGGGGGGGGGGGGGGGGGGGGGAGTGGAGGGAGGGGGGGGAACCACAGCATTGCTCCATTAAAAAGTACATTGTTTCACATACAAAAATAATGTTGTGACAGGAACAGGAACAAATCCCACAGTCACGCAGTTCCCGATTTCCAGCCATATACTGAGGTCTCTGTAGCAGATCCCCTGCAAATAGGGTCTCCCAGGTAATCCCTGCACTGGATGCACAAAATGATATTACACACACACACACACACACTCACACATGCATGCATACACACACACACACACTCACACACATACACACACACATATCAAGCATCACAGAGTGCTTTGCAACTAAGTAAATGTCTCTCGCAACAGTCAGTTGCAATACAAGCAACAATCCATATACTGACTCATAGTTCTGCTCTGCATCAGTGCACTTTGCTTAAAAAAAGGTGGGGGTGGGGGGGGGGCAGTTTACCGCTTGAAAAACTTCCATCGATCGGCACCTGAAATATCGCAGTCCTCCGCATTGCCATGGGCTGCTGGGTTGAATCTAAAAACACAAAAACATTCCGTGCACTGTCACACAGAGTTTGAAAGGCACTTCAATATTTCCACATTATCAACCCGCGGAAAGCTATGCAGAGCCGGACTTTCTTCACTTGAGTTCATTTTTAAGCGTCACAGTCGTTTCCGTCTCAGCATTAGAGCGCGAGCGCTAGCGCCGTTACCCCGCGCGCCGCATCGCCTCCTTCCGCTGCTCCGCGAGTCCTCGCCAGCGCCGGTCGATGAACGCGGGCACGGGATCCGCGGCGTCCAGACGCAGGCTATACCGCGGGTGGTGAGGGAGCTCGCTGAACATGGTCTTAAATTCCGGAACTTTTTTCTGAGAGTGTCGGATACAAACAGCGAACGTGACCAAAAATGGATGCAACAAAATATTCACACCGGTCTACGTTTTAACTGTCTCGGCATGAAGGGTTATAATTGGATTTTTTAAATGCTGGAATCTAGATTTCTAAAATCTAGACTTTAGATGTGTTATTTGGATTCATACATTTAGTTTTTCAAATTTTATATTCATGGCAAAATTGCAAAAACATGATCCACTAGACTGTATGGGTCAACTGCAGTGTGTGCTTAGCTGTTTAAACCTCAGGTTAAAACCTCTGGACCACAGCACTGCATCCCAACTGGGGAAAACCTATCCAAAGCTGTGGGCTAAGGATTTCCTGTTCCCGTTTAATTGCAGTTTTGTGGCCTAGAGGTTTACAGCTAGGGTTTAAACTCCAGGGAAGGACACACTGCAATTGACCCATCACCTCTTGTGGACCTTGTGTTGGGCGCAGGTGGCTATCAAGGTGTGTCTGGTCAGATCTTGTGAGAGATGAATGTACACATCACAATAACCTACTATAAAAAGTGTAGATGTCACATGCATTGTCTGACTATTTTGTACAGTCTCCAAATATACATGTATTAATGATAATGAAGATGATGATTATTACCATAATATTAATAATAATGGGTAGGCCTATATACTCCGGGAAATGTACAGTACCCATACAGTCTTGAACATTTACGTGCATAGGTAAGGCAAGTTGTTATTTTTACACAGATAGGCAGGTAGAAGGACAGAAAAATACTTACCACCCGCCCTAGAGACGCTAAGGCTTGGAATCGTGCCCGGGTATGATCAGTTTCACTACCGAAGGTGCAAACTGGATCTGAATGTGTGCAAAGAAATTCAAACGTCATTCATGATCAAACATGTACCATTTAGCTATTTGTCTATATATGTTTAACCATTTACCTAGAACGCTACACATCAGGGGGTATTTATTTGCCATTACCATTTTGCCTTAGACTATACCACAGTAGTGGAGAATGTACATTTTCTTGGAAAAGAATGAAGTTAAACCTCAGCTAGCTGAAGCTAGCGCTGGAAATGAACTCACCATACAGATAGTCGTGCGCCCGTTGTTGTTTATACCCTCTAAAAGTACCCTCATTTCGCCGATTAAGTGTATGAGTGACTCCCAGACTCATTTTTAATGTTTGATTAAAAAAAACACAGAAAAGATTAGTATGTATGCATAAAATAAGTGAAATTCTTTAACAGAGTTAATCACTGACAGCTTCGTTCTCACATCAGAGCTGCTAAGCCTTTTGAGGTTCTGGCAGGGAGGTTGCTATGGTGATTGTAAACAGTTACATCCGTCTAACACAGGAAGGAAAGTGCCGCGGAACCATATTCGTTGTAAATAAGTTGTTGGTGAGGCAGTAGAAATAACACATTTATATTTCACATTATGTTAAAGTAAATAATGTCTTTTTACGAGCAAGTGCATGGACTGAAATCAAACCGTTCAACATTATTCAATATATAAAATAGATAAAAATAGGCAGAACGTTGTATTTTTCCATTCTGGAATTTATGTTCTTATTCGGTGTGTATTTGTGAGCAGCAACCTCTTTCTGATTTGCTTCACAGACGCAATCAGCTCATTAGCGTGTGTATAGGGTCAGAGCAATAATAGGAGAAAAAGAGAGAACACATTTGTTTAGCCAGTCCATGATGTAGTCGAATAGACTCAGTTTTATCAATGACGTGTATTTTCTGCGATTGAACTCTCTCTTAGATTTTAGAATTCACATTTTATCGTCTTACTTTTATATTGATATTACATTGTGAGGACGTTGGTTAATTTGAATTCGATTGATAGGCTATATATTTATTCCCATTTGACACTGGCTGAACAAGTGTTACTAACTGCACGTTTAGTATCAAAAATCAGGTCTTATTCCTACATTGTTTAATTATTTATTCCCACATTGTTAAATTATTGCTGCATGTACACCTGTGATGAACGTCCAACTGGAGAAAATAACTAATTCCCGTGTAGCGAATAAACAACTGGCCAGATAAGAATTACGTTGCCATTGTTGACATTAACGTGATATCAACTTTGATAAACTCTGTATCGCAAAATTAAGACCGAAAAAACACCTGAAATACTTTTTCTTTCAATGATATGAAAACGTGCAGAAATCACCATTCCACGAAAGCACTGCGGTGCACACTCATATCATGTGACAGGGATCAGTGAGGCTGACGTGGGGGGAGTCCGTAGGGGAGACAACTTCCGCTGAAATTGTGAAAGCGTTGATTGACTTGCCTTTGAATGAATCAGACAATGGAGAGAAAGGCGAATGGCGGCTTTTGGAGAAAATCCAGCCAATCACGAGAAGGAAAAAAAAGAACTAACCGCAGGTTCAGAAGTGATGTGGCCTATAATGCCATAGATGGTATCGAATGGAAGAGAAAAGTTACATGTTGGTAACATATGGTAGCAAACTTTTGTTAGAATGAATGGAGCAGCTTACTCAAACTTTGACAACCAAGAACACGTTCTCAAATTAGGCGAAACATTTGAGAAACAACCGAAAAGCGCATTCCACACAGTACGATGTAAGTAACAAGTATATTTCGTATGAACACGCTTAGCTAGTTCAGATATTAGGATAAATATGGTCTGTCAGTGGATTGTGTTAAGTTAATAATTTGCAGACCGTTTCTGCTAACACATATTGAAGAATCTAGCTCCTTGCCTGCTTTCAGGCTTATAGAAAGCCAGCTGGGCAGCAGGCTAGCTAGTTTAACTGGCTAAAATTATGCCGAAATGATCTGTGCTAGTGGATTTCCTCGCATCCGCATTAGTTTGTGGCGAGACACGTAAGTTGTTTAGTTTAAATTTGTTCATCACGTTACGTGTTTGTTTCTTAAGTTAGTGGATTGTATTTTGACAGTTTTGTTTAGCTAGAGTCTTGAGTTTTAATTATCTCGGAAATATGAGAAAACCGTGGAGCTACAGTGCCCTCTAGAGGATTAAATTAAACGCATCGCTCAGCTGAATAAAACTGTCACTCTGTGTAGCGTTTCCATAAATTAGGCCTACTTAGCAATAAAGTAGTATTCTCTTATTACAAAGAATTTTCCTTTTGATTTACGCTACTACCGCAATCACGCAGTTCCAAAAATGGCCTTGTATAATGTCGTGTTTTTCCACACAGATGATTTCAAACCCGCTTCCATTGACACCGCATGCGAGGGGGAGCTGGAGGTCGGGAAAGGAGAGCAGGTGACGATTACTCTGCCAAATCTGGAGGTACGTCATTTTTTAAAATCTTTCCCCATTATATCTACCGGGTTAATGTTAATCTTAACAGTGGACGGGAAAGTGTACATGTGAGCGATATGAATTGACAACAGCATACGAATCTGACATCTGCTTATCCTGTGCCCAAGGGATCGACCGCACCGATAACGGTTTTCAAAGGCTCCAAGCGACCGTACATGAAAGAATGCATCCTGATCGTGAACCACGACACCGGGGAATACCGGCTGGAAAAGCTCAACAGCAACATTGCGGTGAAGAAGACCAGGTGTGTGAGCCAGCCTGGGAATGCCTGCTGTTCTGATGTCCTTTCCGTTATCAGACCATAAGCTGGGGCTTGTCAGCCCTCATGCTGGGCTGCTGTAGGCTCTGTGGCTCTATGTTTTTACCCACCGTTTGCCATCCTGCATCGAATCAATATCCTCGTTGTACCAATTTCGGCTTTCCTCCCTTCTTCAGAACATTGCCGTGGTTACCAGACCCAGACAGTGGCTGCTGGGAAGCTGGAGGATCTTGAGAAAAAGAGTTTAGAAGTCTCACGTTGATTTAAACCAGCTGTGTTCAGGACTTTTGAGAAATAGAGTAGCATGACCTTAAACCAGGGCTCTCCTACTCTGGATCTTGAAGGCCACAGGCTAATGTAGACCCAAAAAAAAGCAGGTGAGAAGAACTGTAGGTGTGGTCCAGTGGTTTTCAGTCTGGGTACTGGGGACCCCTGGGTCCATTGCAGTGCGCTTAGCTGGTGTCTAAACCTCAGGTTTGAACCTCAACTGCAGCAGTTATCCAAAGCTGTGGAGTAAGGATGAGCTGTTCCAGTTTTAATATAGACGTGGTGGGGTTGTCCGGAAGTGCTGTTTGTTTTCAGGGCTGGTGGGGTTGTCCTAAGTGCTCTTTTTCAGGGCTGGTGGGGTTGTCCTAAGTGCTGTTTTCAGGGCTGGTGGGGTTGTCCTATGTGCTGTTCTCAGGGCTGATGGGGTTGTCCTAAGTGCTGTTTTCCGGGCTGGTGGGGTTGTCCTAAGTGCTGTTTGTCCCCAGGGCTGATGGGATTGTCCTAAGTGCTGTTTTCAGGGCTGATGGGATTGTCCTAAGTGCTGTTTTCCTTCAGGGCGGAGGGCAGCAGTAAGATCCAGTCCCGGCTGGAGCAGCAGACCAATCGGCTGAGCCAGCAGATGAAGAGTGGGAATGGGGGAGGCAGCAAGGCCCCGTCCGGCTCCAAGAGCTCCCCCCCCAAAGAAAAGCTCTCCCCCAGCTCCCCCATGGACGATATCGAAAGAGGTACACCCCCCCCCCCCCCCCGAAAACAGAACTATCTTTTCATTTAAGCTCAAGATATTGAAAAAGTTTATTAATTCAAAGCTGTTCTGTTCATAAAATGTGCCATTTGTGTGTTTCGTTGATTAAAAGAAATGCACAGTAACAAAATGCAATAATCAAATTATCAGGGGGGAAATGATAAAGTCATTATCTTTCATTTTTGAAAACACACACAACATTTTTTTCAAAATAATCAAAAATAGAACATACTCCCTCTGTCCTTGCCTGGGTTGTGGTAACTGGATACACAGTGTGGCCATGGTAACCATGCCTGGGTTGTGGTAAGTGGGTGCACACGGTGTCGGCATGGTAACCATGCCTGGGTTGTGGTAAGTGGGTGCACACAGTGTCGGCATGGTAACCATGCCTGGGTTGTGGTTAGTGGGTGCACACGGTGTCGGCATGGTGACCAGGCTGACCAATCCCACGCAGAGCTGATGGCCGAGGCCCGGGAGATGGATCAGATGAGCAGCGGGGGCAGCTCCTCTGAGTCCCGAAGCTCCTCCTCCAGCAGCGAGGACAGCTCCAGCAGCAGCAGCGACTCCGAGGACGAGGCTCGGCCCCGCCCCCCCGCTCCCTCCGGCCCCGCCCACTCCTCTGGCCCCGCCCACAGCATGCCCGTCATCTCCGCCTCTCACAGTCGCGCCGAGGAGGCCGGGGGCGGCGGCCACTTGATGAGCACGCTCAGTAAGTCCTGAATCAGACCCCCCTGCCCACAAAGCGTTTCAGAGCAAGAGTGCTGATCTGGGTTCAGTTTGGCCATCGTCGCTCATAGAGGACGAGGTTTGGGTACGGCTGGGGGAAAAACTGATCCTAGATCAGCTCTCAAACCCTGAGCGACGTCATGAATACTGGCCCAGTGCTTCTGTCCTTATGCATTTAGAGTGATTCATTCCCCCTCTCTTCCACAGAAAACGACCTTCAGCTGAGTGAGTCTGGAAGTGAAAGTGATGATTACTGATTGTGGATCACCTGAGGAGAGAGAGAGAGAGAGAGAGGGAGGGAACGAACGAACGAACGAGTGAGTGAGTGAGTGAGTGAAGGAGAGAGGTGTGTCTGCTGCCCTGACCACCTTAAGGAACGTGGCTTTTTAGGCCTAAATGTGCTGGTGGAACAGTCATGCATTTCTGCCTATCCGAATGGCCTCGTTATGAGTTGGATTCCTTAAAGTATCTCTTCTGTATTTTATTTCAATCACTTTATCAGTTTATCATCTCAGTTGTGCAGAGGACCAGGAGTGAACGTTGTGATTCCTTTAAGAGCAACCCTTGTATTATTTGTTTTCAGTTTTGTTTTTTTTGTTTTGCTTTGGGGGGGGAAACTCAGTGCAGAACTGGAAGCCAGCGTTGTGTAGTTTTTGGGTGGTGTTATGCTGCCAAGATCATTCAGTGTACTTCAACCATATCACTATACCAGTGTAGCCTTTTCTGTGCTGGACTTCAGCAAAGGAGATCTTTTCAGTCAAGTCAGCGCTCATTCAACGATGGAACAAGCCTTAAGCTTTTGCCTTATGTTGTACAGCCGTATGACCTTAAAGCCTGTGGAGGTCAGGAAGTACCTGTGGCTTCTTCAGTCAGAAATAAGAGGACAATAACTGCTTTCATTACTTTCTGCTTGAACAGATCTTTGTAGAGCTTTTTCAACCCTTGTGCTGCTTATGCCATATCAAGGATGTTTGTCTTGATGAATTGCTGCACTACTTATACTTAAAATAAGAAACTTAATCATTTTTGAGTCTTAAAATTAAGGTCATGAGCCCATACGAAGACATTATGTATCTCAGAGATCATGCTTCTTGGCTTTTGCGCTTGAAACCTGCAATACTTGAATCTGTCTAGTCATGATTATTTATTTTTCTGATATTTGCAGAATAGACCAACACACTTTTGTTTTAAACATGGAGAGGCAACGGACTTGGTCTTTGTGAAGTATGGACATTTAGCTGCTAGTAATTAACTACATTTAAGTCTGGTTAAAATCATCATGTGCACGTGTTTGGATGGTGAACTGAAGGCTTTTGCAGAAATCTTTTTTTTTTTCTTTTTTTTTCAGTTACAGCAACCTTTTCATTTCCTTGAATATTTCAAACTTCCATGACTGGCTGTTAGTATTCAGCTGTGGTCGATTACCTGACCACTCCTGGAACTTAAGACAGGAGATATTTATGTGTAGAGGGCTGCAGCTGTGTTTGTACAGGCACTGTGATACGCACAACATGCTTTCTCAATTAAAAAAAAAAAAAGAAGTAGAAGAACCGCTTTTCTAAGGGGCTGATGGTCTGGTGACAAACGCATCGTGTAGAATCTGAAAAGATGTGGGCCTGCTTATGGCCGCCGTTGAGCCCGCGTGTGTGGGCGTGACGTGCTGAACCCCAAACGGACCTACGGACAGGACGGTCCTCCGGAAGAGCATCTCCACCCCAGCGTCGCCACCGCCGGGTCCGTGACCTCACTGGACCTGCCCCTCAGTGACTCGCTGGCGTATGTACTGAAAACGTATGGATCAATAAAGATTTTAAAAGTCAACCTGTGTCCTCTCATTTTCCCTGATATTTTTGCGGCTGCTGCCAGTGACGGGGATTATGTGGCATGATCGGTTTTGAAGTGAGCCTGCACCAGAGTGGAAAATGGCTCGGGTTTTTGTTGTTGTCTGCGTTTTTAAAATGCAGACAACAACAATGCAATGAAGCCTTTTTATGAACGCAGCGGAACACTGCACTGTGCGATTCCCGGCAGTCCGGCTCCAGATTCCCCGTTTGTGAGTCCTCTTTGTGTCCGGCTGTGTGGTCTTCACGGTCGCTGATTTGCAGGAATGTGCTTTCAATCAAATGAAGGCCTTGATTTCAAATCGGGTCAGTGACCATTAAAATCACACCCACGGAAGCAGAGAACAGTCAACAGCCGCTTAAAACTGGGATTTACTTTCCCTCGCTGTGACTGATGCCTGCAGGAGTTACCTTTCTCAATATCTTTTATAAAAGGGGAGGGCAGCTCCAAGCCGCACTTACCTGTTTCCCAGGTAAGGCATGAAACCCGTCCCCCTGAGACACGGCTGGCTTCAGGACCCTGAGCCCATCTTTCTCTCGAACCCGACCAGCCGTAGACCGTGTGAGGGGACTGTTAGGGGCGTGCTTGCACAAGCTAGTGTACGTCCGCCTCCTTGAGAGAGTATGTGGACCTGTTGCTACGCTACATGTGGTAACTTGTAGCGCTGCAGTTTGTCTAGGATGTCGTCTAGTAACCGCATGCTTTAGGCGAGTGTAATGACTTCATTCGTCAGATCGGGATGAAGCTTTGCTTGTATGCAGCATGTTCTCCTATGTGGATTTGAGTGGTCATATAGCCTGTGGTATTTTACTAGGACTGAACTGTGTTTACAGACATTGAGTGTTTCTGTTTCGAGAGCAGCTGGCCAGCTGTGTGTGTGTGTGTATGTGTGCGCATGTGTGTGCACATGCATGTCTGTGCGTGAATGTGTGTGTGTGCGCATGTGCATGTCTGTGTGTGAGGGCACACACGTGTGGGTGTGTTTGAGAGAGAGAGAGTGCGTGTGTGTGCACATGCATGTCCGTGAGTGTGTGTGTGTGTGTGCATGTGCAGGTCTGTGTGTGAGTGCACACATGTGAGTGTGTGTGGGTGCGTTTGTGTGAGGGGGTATGTGTGTGTGTACGTGCACATGCATGTCGGAGTGTAGCACAGTGGGTAGGGAACTAGACTTCACCCCGCCCGCAGATTGTCTTTCCTGACTGACAGCTTATGGCAGGCTGATGTCACAAAGAGAGGACACCTGTGTACCTGTGTTTACAGCTCTACAGAACAGCCAGAGCAGTAACCCCGCCCTGTGCACAGAGGAGAGGACACCTGTGTACCTGTGTTTACAGCTCTACAGAACAGCCAGAGCAGTAACCCTGCCCTGTGCACAGAGGACAGCACACCTGTGTACCTGTGTTTACAGCTCTACAGAACAGGCAGAGCACTAACCCCGTCCCGTACACAGAGAAGACACCTGTGTCCCTGTGTCCCATCTCCACACAACAGGCACAGCTGTAATCCTGTCCCGTACACAGAAGACATGCTCAGTTGTGATGTCACTTTTTTTTCACCGCGCTTGCTGCTTTCCTGCCTGTGGCTGTGAAATCGTCCACACACGCTTTTGGGGAATTAGGGACGATGTAAAGTTGAGGTGTACTCCAGTTAGCGTCGATTAAGGTCCACCTGAGCATGGCCCATTTTTGGCATTAATTTTTATCATTAGCATTAGCGTTCCCTTAAGGTACGTCTGGCTTCAGAACTGGTGTCCGTCCGCTGATTCCCTTGCTGTGGCACTTGAAAAGGTCGAAGGTCAACAAGCGGGAATAAAATGACAACACCTCACAACCCAGAACAGACAGGCCCGAAATGAGCATCTCTACCACTAGCGAGTGGACATGATATTTCGCTCCCCCCCCCCGCCCGCCCCTCTGGCACGGAAACAGTGGGACGGACTCTCTGAGGACAGAGTGTAGCACAGTGGGTAAGGAACTGGGCTTGTAACCGAAAGGTCGCAGGTTCGATTCCCGGGTAGGACACTGCCGTTGTACCCTTGAGCAAGGGTAACCGAAATTGCTTCAGTATATATCCAGCTGTATAAATGGATACAATGTAAAATGCTATGTAAAAGTTGTGTAAGTCGCTCTGGATAAGAGCGTCTGCTAAATGCCTGTAATGTAATGTAATGTCTGTATGCACGTGTGTGTCTGTGTTTGTGTGCACATAAATGCAGGTTAAAATTTCTATTTAGAAGAAATTTCTAAACAAAACATTAGAAATTCTGATAAGAAGCAGACTTCTGTGAGCTGTCCTACAATAATGAAGACGAGGAACTATTTCTGAATTATAAAATCAGATTTTCAGTTTATAATAGACTACTGTCCCTCAGGTAGGTGTGGTGGTGGGGTTCATGCAGTTTATACTATGCAATTCAGAGTAAGGATGAGTTAACTATGTTTGATTTATTAAAAGAAAAACAAAACAACAACAACAAAAAAGAAAAACATTTAGCCTATGTTTCAAACTTGATTTGACAGTTTGTTTAACTTATTGTTATAAAAGCCTGCTATGGTTATGTAACATATAGGCAATTGTTTGTTAAATACAGCTTTAGAAAGCAAAGTAAAACCTGTTGTTTAATTGGATTGCCTTTGCCTACCCGAAGGTGTCTTCTAAATACCTCTTTGCGTTACACATCGTACGCCGCTGGTGCAGGGCATTAAAGTTCATCCGCTCGGATAAAAGCAGGTTCAGTGTCCCACTTGCGGGCATATCACGTAGTGAAGGATAATCCTGCGCTTTCGCACAAGGCACAGCAGCATAATAATAGCACAGGCAGGCGGGGAAAATATCTCGCCACAGCAATACAGGCACAGAAGTTACTAACCCACACTAGCCCACTCGGTGAGAAAAATGTTTTGTAAGTCTTTCTTGAGAACCACATTGGTCGTGGGAAGCGGTCGACTGGAAATGCACGCGGGAACAAGAAGGGTCGTCTCGTCGTCCCCCTATTTGGATAGCCGACGGCATTCGTCTTCGTCCACAATGTTGACGGGTGCAAACAAACTAAAAACCATGGACGAGCTACATGGACCTAGTTTTATGACGTCTTTATACTGGCTTTTCGGCAAAGGATACTTTAAAATAACCCATCAAATGCAGGTGCGTGGTTCTTCCTATAGCTAACGTTTACTGTGCGTACTGTACAGAAGCTGGTTCTGACTGTGCGAACAAAATGGCAAGATTAAAATCAGTTCAGTAAATCCGTATTCACAAATGTCAATGTGGTAGGCTATACTGTATGTTTATTAATTTGTATTATATAGCCGACTTGCTTATGGAGAGTAGCATAAATGATTAACAGGCATGAAAATACTTTGTTAAACGACACAAATAGGCTACAGTAGCCTACAGGCCAATGTAATCATTATTATTTATCAGACGGGTAATTAGCTTTCCCGTTTTAGATTTCATCAACGGTCAGGAAAATATATCTGTTACAGCAGAGCAATAAGCTATGCAGTTTGTATATCTAGTATATCGTGAAGATTTGCAGTAACGTGATATATTTTATTTCAATATATTCTCAGTATATTCCATTTCCGAACGGGGTCGTCTCGAGCCCCCCGTATGTGCGCGTGTAAACGGGTTGCCTTCACGCGCCGTGTGTGTGTGTGTGTCCCAGATCGAACACAGCAAGATCTACGGACCGCTGTGGAAGTCGAAATACGGTCCCCTGGTGATCGTGAACGTGGCCAGCGCCGACCTGATCGAGCAAGTGCTGCGTCAGGAGGGGCGCCACCCCATCCGCACCGACATGCCCCACTGGAGGGGCTACCGGGAGCTCCGACAGCAAGCCTACGGGCCGCTCACAGAGTGAGTAGGACAAACAAGTTAGCTAATCAATAGTCTGGGCAGGGCTGTTCTTCAGCAGTTTTGGGGATCCCCAGACCACACGAGGGTTAGGGTGAACTATGCGTTGAGTAGTTAGGGTGAGGGTGAGCTATGCATTGAATAGTCAAATGTATCACTGTAGAGAAATGAAAACACGTTTAATGTTGTTGCGATCATTTGAATAGTAGACATCTAATAATAATAATAATAATAATAATAATAATAATAATAATAATAATACATTTATTTTATATAGCGCTTTTCATGATCTCAGAGATGCTTTACAATACATGAATACATACAATGAATCATACAAACAATGTAGCATATCTGTGATTTGCTTTAAAAAAAAAAAAAAGGATCACATCATCTGTGTGCTGCCAAATGACTGTCCTTTGGGAGCCTGCAATCCTGTGGTATTTAAAATGTCAGTTTGTCATTTATAAAAAAAGAGGAAAAACACAGACATCCAAAATCTCAGCAGGTGCCCAGACAGAAACTGAATTGTGGCAGATAACGTGGAGTGAGTCCAGGAGTCCGCACACTGTATACTGTTCCCAAGATAGGGAAAGGTTTCATTTAAAAAAGTGTTTATTTTGAGCTGCATGCACAAAACATCACAGTCTGATGAAGAGCATGTAGCCTGAAACTTCATGTTTGTGGTGTTCTTCAACACTTATCTTGTGGGCACTGTACGGTGTGCAGACTGAACTTTATCTATCAGTTTGCTCATCTATGTGCAAGTCTGTACATACAGATAACTCGTGGTTGTAGAATCTTTGGGGCTGTGTGCTGATTGCTGATTGGTCGATCTCTCCAGGATGGGTGCGGAGTGGCAGCGAATCAGGAGCATCCTGAACCCCAGGATGTTGAAGCCGAAGCACGTGTCCACGTACACCGGCTCGCTCAATCAGGTGGTGACCGACTTCATCCAGAAACTGGATTGGCTCAGGAAGACAAACGGAGGCGGGGTTATGGTGCATGACCTGGCAGGAGAGCTCTACAAATTCGCCTTTGAAGGTAAGCGGGCGATTTGCAGGTGCCTGTCAGGTTTCTGCTAAGAACTACGGTGTGACCCAACACGCTAAGAACTACGGCGTGACCCAACACGCTAAGAACTACGGCGTGACCCAACACGCTAAGAACTACGGCGTGACCCAACATGCTACGCACTATGGCGTGACCCAACACACTACGCACTATGGCGTGACCCAACACGCTAAGAACTACGGCGTGACCCAACACGCTATGCACTACACAGTGACTCAACACGCTACGCACTACGGCGTGACCCAACACGCTACGCACTACGGCGTGACCCAACACGCTAAGAACTACGGCGTGACCCAACACGCTACGCACTATGGCGTGACCCAACACGCTAAGAACTACGGCGTGACCCAACACGCTACGCACTACACAGTGACGCAACACGCTACGGGTGTCTTTCCTGGCCTAAGACACCTCGAAGTGCGACCTTGAAACTCTCCTTCTTATCAAGGCCCAAGGGCGGTTTAGCTTTTTTTATTGTCACAAAGTTGTGCAAGTTTGAAGCCTCTCCAACGCCAACCTCAGTCGTAGTGCGATGGCGATTCTGCTTTATCGATGGTGACGTTCACGCAGTAAATACCTTTTTATTTTTTGCATACGGCCCATTCATACTGATAATCCATGGAACCAATTCAGGATACAAAGATACCACAGCAGTCCATCTCTCTGGCTTTGAGCGTTGAAGTTTTATTAAGACCAGCTCCCTGAGCATATCGTCACACTGGCGCCCTCTGTTTATATAAACCTTCCCCTCAACTCACCTCCACTCATTTTTCACTGGGATACGTGAGCAGCATGTGGGTGTGAATGAAGCTGGAAAAAGTGCACGGAAAGTGACGCGCAGTGTTAGATAGGAGGCTGTAAAACAGGGAAACGGCCTCCGGGTAGCCCGTATCTGCCCGGAGATTTCTGCCTGAAGGAACCGCTCAGGCCTTGAACCTGGCGTTCGATTAGATATACTATCTTTCCCTGGGTGTCTGACCCCTTGTCCTCCATTTTGTACGTAGTTAATTACCGGTGAATAATGAAGGCAGTCGTATGTTTTGACGAAGGGCTCTGCTAGTTTATGAAGGCTTCCTTTCGATTGCCCGACGACGGATGGCAGTTAAGAGACTCATCTCCTGCTCTGAGGGGGAGAATTCCGCTGAAGCCTGGAATTCATCAGTTTGTTTGTTTAGTCCTTTTTTTAATCTTGCCGTAACCCTGTGAGATGTGTGCACAGAATCACTGAGTCGTGATGTGCAGTGAAGGAAAAACATGACGTCATCGAGAGACGGTCGCGTCTGGTCGACGTCTGGTCCACTGCGGCCTGAAGGATGTCGGTTAATTCAGAACGTCTTCGGAGTTTGTGAGCAGCTTTATGCCGCTTCATCCTGCTTTGAATGTGCATGTGATCCAACGGGCTCCATCAAAACCTTTGTCGTCGGGCAGTTTTAAAACCGTACTGCTTCAGTGCAAACGCTGCTTGCCTATTACTCGTCTCTATTGGAAGGGGAGTCACTAATGCACGACAGGAAACTTGGAAGTCAACAATTCAACGGTTCATTTCAGTTCAGATTTATTAGCGTAGTGCCTTTTTACACTCGCACTGTGAGTGGAGAGGAAATGGGGGAGTTGGGGAGGACCGAGCCTAAACCTCAGAAAACAAGCGATGGGGAACACAAGCAGCGGGAGAAGAACTCCCTGCTGGGGCCGAGCCTCAGCTGACTGGCCCAGTGTAAGCAGTGAAAGATAAACGGCAAAAGGGAGTTCATCTTCAAATAATAATTGTGGGTGGGCAGATTGTAGCCTGAGGTATTACATTTGTAGGTAAAATATATGTGGTCAAACTTGTTTTTTTGCAGTGCACTGAACTGTATTGAATTAAAGTTCACTTGGGGGCATTCCCTGTAAAAACAAAAAAATCTGGAAGACGCCTGACAGTTGTCCTTGAACTTGTGTAGAATTGATCTTAAGTTTGCTCGGAAAATTCAATAAGCATTTGAAAACAAACCGCAGATAAATAACTCCCAAGCAGCCTGCTCACTAAAAGGCTGCCTGACAAATGCTTGCAATAGCATAACAGCAGCCACAACTTAGAAACATTTATATCCATTTATACAGTGCTGTTCAACCAATGATTTGAAAAGCACTTGTGAAGCACAAGGGTCAGTAAAAAAATACATGCAGTAAACTGTGACGCACTCGTACTCAAGTACAAATACAAAAAAACTAAAAATAAATCACAAAGAAATTCTAAAAAATGCTTTAAAATACAAAAAAAAAATACAAAGAAGTGAGTTCTGAATAAAGATCGAAATGTGGGTTCAAAGTGCGACAGCTTTGTGAGTTCTGGCAGGGCTGTCCACGGTCGCTGACAAAGAGAAGCCCGTTCAGTGCTTCTCAGTGTCATTGTTGGAGTGCACAAAAGAGCCTTTTCACTCCGCCGCAGGTCAGACAGCGGCTGGAACGAGGCTCAGAAATTCTGCAGTCTTCAGCGAGCGGAAGCCAGACTGACCCCTCGCGTTTTCAGGGAACTCGGCCACGTAACGCTCAAAAAGTTTCTGTGTCCAACCGAACACTTTCCCTGAGTTAGCTTTCCTGTGGGCCAGCCCCAGGTTGTTTTTTCTGGGTGTGATGTTTTTTCTGGGTGTGATGTTTTTTCAGGGTTTGATGTTTTTTCTGGGTTTGATGTTTTTTCAGGGTTTGATGTTTTTTCAGGGTGTGATTCGTTTTCTGGGTGTGATGTTTTTTCAGAGTTTGATGTTTTTTCTGGGTTTTATGTTTTTCTGGGTGTGATTTTTTTTCAGGGTGTGATGTTTTTTCTGGGTTTGATGTTTTTTCTGGGTGTGATGTTTTTTCAGGGTTTGATGTTTTTTCAGGGTGTGATTCGTTTTCTGGGTGTGATGCGTTTCTGGGTGTGATGTTTTTTCAGGGTTTGATGTTTTTTCTGGGTGTGATGTTTTTTCAGGGTTTGATGTTTTTTCTGGGTGTGATGTTTTTTCGGGGTGTGATGTTTTTTCGGGGTGTGATGTCTTTGACCCCCACCCCCCTCGGGGCCCCGTTCTCACGCCGTGGTTTCGTTTGCAGGGATCTCCACCGTGCTGTTCGAGACTCGGATGGGCTGTCTGAACCAGCATGTCCCGGAGGAGACCCAGAGGTTCATCTACTCGGTGGGGGAGATGTTCCGGCTGTCCCCCATCATCGTGCTCTTCCCCAAATCCGTCTGGCCCTACCTCCCCTTCTGGAAGCACTTTGTTGCAGTGTGGGACCATCTCTTTAAAGTTGGTGAGTCTGCGAATGTGTTTATGCACAAACCCGATGAACAACGTACCTCAATCATCACTCTTTTTCTCCTTAATAAGCTGTGCTTTCTGATAGGGGTTTTACAGCTCATAATCCCCTGCAGCTGCAATGGGAGTGCTTTGTTCAGATGTGCAGTGCTTTCTCATGGAGTCGTATTGCAAAGTAATTATTTTCCTGACCTCTTGAGAAGACGCTTGCCACCTGGTGGCCCATTATGGCTACTGCAGGAGGTGAAACAGTTTAATCATCAGAATGTACCTAAATATAATTAAACAACAAATTGAAGTTTTCTTAAATTCCTGAAAATTTCATTTTGCTTCAAGAATAGATATGAAAATTGCAATATACAATTTATTAAATCTATATTATGTGATTACTGTTATCATGTGCACTAATTTTTCTTCTTCTTATTATTATTATTAATAATAATAATAATAATAATAATAATTATTATTATTATTATAATTATAATAATAATAATAATAATAGTAATAATAAGTATTATTATTATTATTATATCACTACTTATACTCCTACTAGTTCTAATTATTATGATGATGGGTATTATTATTGTTATTATTATTAATATAACCAAAATTCTTCTACTACTAATTATAGTCATTAATTGTGGAAATAATCATTAATTTATTAAATTGAAGATTTGTGCCGCGTGTCTCTGCTTCCTGTGTTGTGATCGGTGACCTCTGACCCCAGCCCAGGACCTGGTGGAGCAGAAGATGGCGGAGATCCAGGAGAAGCTGAAGCTGGGGGAGCCGGTGGAGGGGGAGTACCTGACCCACCTGCTAGTCAGCGAGCAGATGTCTGTCACTGAGGTCCTGGGGAGCATCACGGAGCTGCTCCTGGCGGGGGTGGACACGGTGAGCCTGACGCTGCCCGACACCTGAGGTCTTAATGGGGATCCTAGTACAGGCCTGGGGTCTCAATGGGGCTCCTGATCCAGGCCTGGGGTCTCAGTGGGGCTCCTAGTACAGGCCTGGGGTCTCAGTGGGGCTTCTAGTACAGGCCTGGGGTCTCAGTGGGGCTTCTAGTACAGGCCTGGGGTCTCAGTGGGGCTTCTAGTACAGGCCTGGGGTCTCAATGGGGCTCCTGGGGTCTCAATGGGGCTCCTGGTACAGGCCTGGGGTCTCAATGGGGCTCCTAGTACAGGCCTGGGGTCTCAATGGGGCTCCTGGTACAGGCCTGGGGTCTCAATGGGGCTCCTGGTACAGGCGTGGGGTCTCAATGGGGCTCCTAGTACAGGCCTGGGGTCTCAATGGGGCTCCTGGGGTCTCAATGGGGCTCCTAGTACAGGCCTGGGGTCTCAATGGGGATCCTGGTATAGGCCTGGGGTCTCAGTGGGACTCCTGATCCAGGCCTGGGGTCTCAATGGGGGGTAAAATGGCCGATGTTTACGTCAGTTAACCCCGGGAGCCTTTGCTAAGCGCATGACCTCATGGGCGTGTGAATGTGTGTGTCGTCCCGCAGACGTCCAACACCATCTCCTGGTCGCTGTACCACCTGGCGCGGGACCCCCACATGCAGGACCGGCTCTACCGGGAGGTCAGCGGCGTCTGCCCCGGGGACAAGGTCCCCGAAAGCGACGACATCGCCAGGATGCCCTGGCTCAAGGCCGTGGTGCGGGAAACCCTGCGGTAAGCTCAGCTCTGTGATCGACTCCTCGCCCTGGGTGGAGTGTCTTGTGTAGACAGGGGCTTTGTGAGGGAAACCCTGTGGTAAGCACAGCTCTGTGATCGACTCCTCACCCTGGGTGGAGTATCTCATGTAGACTAGGGCATGTGGTGAGGGAAACCCTGTGATTAGCTGAGCTCTGTGATCGACTCTTCACCCTGGGTGGAGTGTCTTGTGTAGACAGGGGCTTTGTGAGGGAAACCCTGAGATAAGCTGAGCTCTGTGATCGACTCCTCACCCTGGGTGGAGTGTCTCACGTAGACTAGGGCCTGTGGTGAGGGAAACCCTGTGATTAGCTGAGCTCTGTGATCGACTCCTCACCCTGGGTGGAGTGTCTTGTGTAGACAGGGGCTTTGTGAGGGAAACCCTGAGATAAGCTGAGCTCTGTGATCGACTCCTCACCCTGGGTGGAGTGTCTTGTGTAGACAGGGGCTTTGTGAGCCTTTGGCCTGAACTGGGCTTCACAGGTACTCTGTGGTGCTCTCTGTCTTCTGAACTCAGCTCAGTGACTCCACTCTTCGTTTACCCAGACGTGAGGAGGTGAAAAACGAGTGACGTGCAAGGAGTAATTCCTTAATTTCGACATTCAAAAATGAGTTTGTGAGGCTTTAAAGGAAATGAATTCATGTCATCCACATTCTGGAGATGCTGTGGAATCACATATTCACGGCCTTCGAGTCCCTTATTATCATCGCACTTCATTCTCCGTTTGTTTGTTTGTTTGTTTGTTTGTTTCTCTCCACAGACTGTATCCAGTGGTACCAGGAAATGCTCGCATCACTGCCGAAAATGAGATTGTGGTCGGTGATTACATCTTCCCCAAAAACGTGAGTCATGAAAGGGTCTTGGAGAACCACACACAGAGGCCACGTGAAGGCAGGACTAAAAACTCTACTTCATGATGAATATGGAGCGGTATATTCTACAGCTGCTTAAATATGCAGTCAGAGTGCTTGCTGCTTAAGAGCTTGAACTCTTTTTGTGGTCAAGCAGGATTGCCAATTGCAACACAATACAGCATTTATTATCCGTTCCATGATCAAGTGTCCCATTGCATCCCTAATCCTGACCCTAATCTGTTATCATTAAATTTAACACCAGATTCCCAGCAGGACTAAATAAAGGCACATAAACATCAACACTGAAGGGACCAAATTCCCACCCCTTAGAGGTTCCTGTACACTGAATAGCTATTACAAACTTTTATTTCCCAAGGGACTCCCTCAAAGAGTAATTTGAGAAAGAAAGATTTTACCTAACCAAATCCCAGCCCTAATCCTAACCCTTTAGGGATATAAAATTACCCAGTTAGGGGCCTAAACCGTCCGTAGCACACAGTGGAAGCGTAAAACGATGAGTTTTTGACGGTAAGGCTGTTCCCTACCCACAATGCACCCAGACGCTGTTCCACCTGTGCCACTACGCGGTGTCGTACGACGAGCGGAACTTCCCTCAGCCGCTGTCCTTCCGGCCCGAGCGCTGGCTCCGCGGCGGGGCGGAGAAGCAGCGGCAGCACCCCTTCAGCTCCGTGCCCTTCGGGTTCGGGATCCGCGCCTGCCTGGGGAAGAGGGTGGCTGAGCTGGAGATGTACCTCGTCCTGTCCCGGGTGAGACTAGCGCTCCCTGCTGGCCACAGAAGCAGCTGCTGGCCTTTTTAACTTACCCCTCTGTA
The DNA here is from genome assembly GCF_013347855.1 of Anguilla anguilla. NCBI lineage: Eukaryota > Metazoa > Chordata > Actinopteri > Anguilliformes > Anguillidae > Anguilla > Anguilla anguilla. Next base: position 69,907,574 of record NC_049203.1, on the reverse strand, counting down.
AGGTGTGAGAATCGTGAGATGTGTGATTGCAGTGTTCTTAGCTGAACATTCTGATGCTGATGTCACAGTCGCCGCTGGTAACTGATAGCGGTGGAGTTCTAGAACTCTAGACTTAGAATTCTGAATAGACATTCCGAAGAACCTGCTCTTTAAAGGTTTAAAAGATTTTTTTGAACTGATGCATTTGAATAGTGCTGGTCCAGGATCAGGGCGAACGATTTTGAATCTGCTTTTAACCCCATTCTTACAGAGCAATGCTGGTTTTGGAGAGTGAAGTTTCATTAACCTGCTGGTTAAAATATAATTCAAAGTCTATTTTTGCCTATTTTGATTAATTCAAGATTGGCCTATGATTAAACATCAGGTTGGCTGGAGCTTAAAATGAACCTTTTTTACGTAATAACTTTAAAATGTTAGGAACACAAACAATATTTTAGGAGCTCCAATTAAATGTTTTTGTAAACTTGTCTGACAAGTGCATCCAATTTTAATTTCTGGATTGCACTGTATTAGTTTTGCACATAAAAACATTTTCGATTTCATTTTCGTTTTATTGTTAGTTTATTTTTCATTTGTGTCCTTGCAAATTGTAAATTTAACAAAAAGCACAAAGTAGACTAAACCAAAATAATGTAAAATGGAAACAAAATTGATTTATGAAAATTATGTCGAAGAAGTGGTTGATGGACAGAACAGTCACAGTCAAGATCTTTTTTCTTGGAGTGAGAGGAAGGGAGTGAACTTGGGCCTAATGACAGGGTTTCTGAGCGCCTTGAATAACCTGTAAGCTGGCAGGGTAGATTGAAGGGTGTGGGGGTTGGATGCCATGGAGATCTCACTCGACACAGTGGCATCTATAATGTAGGGCATTCACACCTGGATAAACCTGTCTGGCAGGTTTGTGTTATATTATATGTAAGGTTCACTCTGGAGTCGCTGATTTTGTCTTTCAGGAAATAAAAACAGCATAAACTGTGCTGGGTGTTGCTTTTATATAAAATATCTTAGGGCTGGGCCTAGTAGTCTAGTTTGCTGAACAGCACCATGAGTTAATTCAACTGATTTTTGGTTGCTGTGCCAACATAAAAGCCTTGTCACTGGAGCTTGGAATTTGTAACGAAATGTTGTGCCAACTTTATAAAAAAGTGCAATATAATGAGTTACTTCCAGTTTTATTGTTGGAAGAGCTTTGCGTTTTAACCCAGTACTTTCACAAATACAATGGGGCTGTGTTTTAACACTTAGCCAGGGTCTCTGCGTTCAGTGATCTGGAAGGTCCTGAACACCCAAAGTGCTTGATAATGCAGGTGAATGGGCCTGTTTTCGGACTGCTTGCCCCCCCTCTCCTCAGGGTCCTAATTCACATGGAGAGCAGCGTAATTTGCTGAAGCTAACAGATGGCGGCCTTTTAAGCGTCTGTTTGCTCAGTCGAGTTAGACTTTCAACTTTGACCATACGCGGCTTATTGGGTTATGATAGCGCACAGATCGTTCACAGTCATCGGCCTGGAGATGATTAACTGGAGGAGGCCGTCTGAGCGTCTGTTTAAGGAAAGAGTTCCTGTGTTTGACCCATGGTCTGTTTAAGGAAAGAGTTCCTGTGTTTGACCCACTGGTCTGTTCTAGAAAAGAGTTCCAGTATGGGTCTAGGGAGATACTGATTTTCTGCATGGCGTTGCTTCTGAGTTTGGCTCGTTAACTTTGATTAATTAAAAAGCCGAGCTTTTCGATGACTATCGTTCGGCTGCTTTTTGTGCCTGACACTGTCCCTTGATTTACGGCACGAGCGGCGCATTAATCACATCACCGCTCTGGGGTTCGTATGAGTCATCAGGTGCGCCCGTCACATCGACCATAATTTCAGCTTATTGGCCTAAGCTGATGAAGTGATTTGCTTTAAGATATTTAGGATAAGGATACAGCTGATAAGCCCTGATATTATCGTCCAACTCTAATTATGAGTGTAAAACATAGTGCAGCATCACATTTAAACATCTCTTTGCAGTGGTAATATTTTTCCTTTTTTACCTTCTTTGCATTGAGCTCTGTGATGCAGGTTAAGTCACTCTTTGCATTGAGCTCTGTGATGCAGGTTAAGTCACTCTTTGCATTGTGCTCTGTGATGCAGGTTAAGTCACTCTTTGCATTGTGCTCTGTGATGCAGGTTAAGTCACTCTTTGCATTGTGCTCTGTGATGCAGGTTAAGTCACTCTTTGCATTGAGCTCTGTGGTGCAGGTTAAGTCACTCTTTGCATTGTGCTCTGTGATGCAGGTTAAGTCACTCTTTGCATTGTGCTCTGTGATGCAGGTTAAGTCACTCTTTGCATTGTGCTCTGTGATGCAGGTTAAGTCACTCTTTGCATTGTGCTCTGTGATGCAGGTTAAGTCACTCTTTGCATTGAGCTCTGTGATGCAGGTTAAGTCACTCTTTGCATTGTGCTCTGTGATGCAGGTTAAGTCACTCTTTGCATTGAGCTCTGTGATGCAGGTTAAGTCACTCTTTGCATTGTGCTCTGTGATGCAGGTTAAGTCACTCTTTGCATTGTGCTCTGTGATGCAGGTTAAGTCACTCTTTTTTCCTTCCGCTACAGCTGATAAAACAGTTTGAGGTTCGCCCCGACCCGTCCGGTGCCACGGTCAAACCGATCACCAGAACCGTCCTGGTACCGGCCACGCCCATAAACCTGCAGTTTCTGGACCGGACCAACCAGCAACAAGACACCGGCTCACAAGGACCAGAAACCGTTTCAACTTAACTGTTTGGTTTTTTTTGTTTGTTTATTTGGGTTCTTTGCAGCGTAGTTTGCTCTCACTTACCCTCACAAAATAATGTGTAGGAGCGACAGCACAAATTGTAATTCCATGTCATGAACAGGGGACCTGATCTTTAATGCAGTGTTCTTGTTAAGTGTTTTAGTCAGTTTTTCTGTACAGTCCTCAGTTACGTTTTGAGTCGAATTCTAATTTTGCTGCAAGGCTCCTAGACCTTCTGTCTCTAGTGGTATACACTGTGTAAGGGACCATCTGATTCAATCTATCTGTAGTTTTAGCGGCCTGATTTTAATGTTGCAAAAATTACCTAGATCATAGTCATATTTTGATATAATTGATATTTATAATGGCTTACTGTAATACAGACATACATGTAAATGTTTTATATATAGAATAATGTATTTTACTTCCTTTTGTGCCTTATTTTACTTACCTTTTTAAATGTAATTTGTCACTGATGTGTCTGGCCTTATGATATGTTACAAACTTATGTGCACTCAAAAAAAAAAGAATTGTTCATTTTAATAACATTATGGGCAGTACTTAATCGGCTGAATCATAATCAGTCACATATACTTAATAATATTGCCTGCAACCACTGTCCATAATTTTATGAAGTCCAATGATTCATTTTAACAAGTGTGTCATGACTTGCTGGCATTTTAATTCTCCCTGGCTAACGACATCTGAAAAAAGTTAATAATTAAAATGGCTGCAAGCGGAAGTGTCTGTTACTCTGCCCCTGTGTTCCTGCTGATGAGATGCACCACTACATCAACCAAGAAAAAGGTGATGCTGTGGTAATTTTTCATTTTTAAAATGTTTTTTTTATATATAGAGGATCATTAACATAAGGTTTCAAGCTTTTTTTGTTGAAAATTTGAATATGTCTTCCAAATGGCATTGATTTAGGTTAAAAGGGATTTGTTAGCATTTTTGTGGTAAGCCGCACCCACGTGCAAGCTCATTGACTTGTCATTGAGCCACCCCTGGCATAACCACGAGAAAAGTAATCACCTGTATTAAATGCAGTTTTGGTCGATTTTTGTAGAAGCCATCTTCTGAAAATTCAGTGTGGTGGAAAATCCAATATGGTGGACATTATAAGTTGTAGAAAAGATTTGTTGATGATGAAGAGCAGGATGTTTTAGAGCTGGTGTTAAGTCTGTGGCTCAATTGAGGAAAGTAATTGTAACTGTTTATGAATGTCAAAATTTTAAGTGTACTACAGCACCACCATGTGGCCGATTTGCGCAGTATTTTAACTGAAACAACAGTTCAGCCATCCAAGCAAGCCTATTGGTAAGCTTGATTCTTGCCCACTAGGAGCTATGAGGGCAAAAGTTGGAAAAATAATCCTAACAAAAACACTAGGGTTCCAGCACCTATAGTGCATGGGGTCCAAATGATAAACAAATACAAACCGACTGAAGTAAACTCAGTAACAGTGCCAAGGAGAGGGAAGACAGAGGCTTTTCCGACACTGCCCTTTGGTGGTGGATTAGGCAATATGCAATGTTGGCTTTTTACAGATTTTTTTCAAATAGATTTTCGGTATGTATTTTTCATACCCAAGGTGCATGCAAAGTATCAGGATGCAAAGTCAAGTAAAAACGTGTGTACTCTTCATCCAGAAAAGATATACAGTGCTGTGAAAAATCAAGAGCAGGACCCTTGCTAATTTCTAGTTTTTTTTTGTTGGCATATTTAGGATCAAATGTACATTTGATCATTTGATATACCCCTAGTGTTTAAGCCCTGGTATAGATAAAGGTGATAGGATATAGAAAAAATATGGTGGTGTTGCGACAACTAAGGAACACTATCTAGTAGTGGTTCATTCAATCATCCCAATCTTTTAAGTAAATGAACATTTGGTTTGGAAAGCTGGGCAGTCACCTTAAAATTGTAATACTTGTAATAATGTTTTTTTTCACTTGGGGTGTGCGTGACTGTTTGTCAGAAGGTTGTATGTATGTAAGCCGTATCGGGCACAGGCTGTTAAATGGTGGTTTAGTATATGATCATATTTGGCTTAACGCTCATACATAAAGGTGATTATACTGTGACGGGTGCTGGTGTATCCACGTCTCTTTCGTTCCATAACAACAGTTATCTCTCTCTCTCTATCCTCCAATAATCTTTCCACGAAGAGCAGGCAAAATTACTTCAACGACCGCCAACGTCCGCGCGGCACTTCAAGCACTCTGAACCAGAATCCGCACGGTTCAGCTGAGGTGGAGCAGCAGGGGATTGTTAACCAATCAGACGGGACGTTTAGCTGGCCAGAGTGACAGAACTGGTTTGAATTTTGGGGCGGCAGATTTTGGTCAGAGCACCGTGGCCCCAGTGAGAGAGAATCTGTTTAACACGAGTGAGCTGGCGTCTCCTACAGCTCAGTTTCTCTTATCAGGGCGCTGGGATCATGGAGCTCTGCTTCGTCCGCGGGAAACAACGCCCTCTACTGGCATACTGGCACCACTTCCAGCCACAACCCAGAACTGGAATTCATTTTACTGAGGCGATTGATGAGAGGCACATTTTCCTAACAAATGAAATCGTGTAGAAAATATAAGACACAGTTAGGAGTGGAAAGTGCCCTTAAGGACTCTGCTTGCTCTCCCCGCTATTTGACCTGTGGGCGTAGGTGGGGTGGTCTTCCTGTCGGGTCGTACTGTGGCAGATCGATGAGCTGAACAGCACCATTTTACACACGCAGTAGTCGCCTGTTACGCTGCAGACCTTCATGCAGGATCCTGTAGAATAAACACCGTTTAGCAGATCACACACACACGCCTTTATCACAGCAAATCTTCATTGCTGCAATAAAAATTCTCCAGCAGATTACAATCCGTCGGTTTTTTTCCTGGTTTGTTTCTTAACCTCTTGACTCTTGAAAACAGTTAGATCCAGTCTAGATCCAGCTCTACTCAACTCTGGCTGTTTGTCAGGAAAAGGCCATGGGAACAGCTTGTCTTCTGATATGACAATAACATATGTTCCCCTCCTTAACCCTCCACTGCAACTGGTGACATCTCAAACAGTAAATGAGAACTGTAAATGTGTTCTGAAGTGTTTCGCCAGCTTTGGTTGGTAGAAACCGAGCCTGACTATTGAAAACTTCAGCACATGTGTGCAATTTAAATATCTGCATGCTGTATTGCTTAACGTTGAAACAGTGGCAACACTGAGATATAAGTAAAACTGTCTGAATGAGCGTGGTCATGCGTTTAGTTCAAGTTGAAGTTTTCATAATGGCAGAATCTATTAAGTCGTGAGGCAATGATAATTACCTTTTTTTTTAAATTAATGACTATTAGAGGTTCATTAGACTCATTTGAACGAAAGTCATTTTAAATGGATTTTATGGCCTCTTAATCTGGTGTCATAAGGCATTTTTGTCATCTTGTAGCCTCTAAAATGGACCATTTTAAGGAGGATAATGATATATGAAATTGATGTATTATACATTCTTTGATAGTTAGTGATAATAATGAATAATGGTCTTAGGTTGAACAAAGCGACTTGTTGAGATATTAATGAATGCCATCGCTGTGACGGTTCGGGTGCTGGGACCCAGGCGCAGAGTGGGGAAAAAAAAAAACACGAAACTCAAAAAGGGGAAAATTAACAAAGACTTTACTAACGGGTAAACAAACAGGGAACAAACAAGGCCACAATGGGCAAAACCACAAACTCAAAAAATAACTAAACAAAGCAGAAAACAAGAGGGACTCACAAATACAGGCAGGGCAGAACACGGTCAGGGCAGAACGCAGGCAGGCAGAGCACAAGGGTAATTCAAACAAACAGGTAGGTCAAACAAATACAAATCAGAAACAAAACACAAACAGGTAAAAAACACAGGCAGGTACAAAGGGTCTGAAACAGAGATTGGAAACAAACACAAGCAGGCAGGTACATGTAAGTCGGGTAACAAACACAAGGAACCAGCACCCGAGTCAAGGGAACAGAGAACTTAAATAGACAAGGGGTAACAAGACACAGGTGAACTCAAAAAACAATCAAACCAGAAGGAGGGGATAACAAGACACAGGTGGGAACAATGATGGGATAACGAGACAACCAATAATACAATTAACAGGGGGGAAACCGGACACAAAACAGAAGTGCCGCCATCTGGCGGCCCAACAGGGAAAACGCAGACAGGAACACCGGAACATGACAGTACCCCCCCCCCAAGGGACGGCTCCTGACGTCCCAGGAGGCCGACCCGGGGAGGGAGTCAACAGAGGGTGGGGGCTGGAGACAGGACTTAGGACTGGACAAGACAAGAACAGGGACAGAACACGGGAACAAGACTCTGGACCGGACTCTGACGGGGGAACAGGACTCAGACAGGAACAGGGACTGGACACAGAACTGGGGTAGGAACAGGACTGGACTGGACAGGACAAGACTCAGGGCTGGACTGGACAGGACCGGAACAAAACAAGAACAAGACTCGGGGCTGGAGGGGAACTCGGGGCTGGAGGGGAACTCGGGGCTGGACTGGACTCAGGGCAGAAACAGGACTGGACAGGAACAGGACGGGACTCGGGACTGGAACGGGACGCAGGACTCGGGACTGGACTCGGACGGGGGAACAGGACTCGGGACTGGGCAGGACCCGGGCAACACGGGGAGACTCAGGGCTGGGCAGGACCCGGGCGACACGGGGAGACTCAGGGCTGGGCAGGACTCGGGTGACACGGGGAGACTCAGGGCTAGGCAGGACTCGGGGAAACTCAGGGCCCGCACATCGGGCGACACGGGGAAATTCAGGGCCCGCACATCGGGCGACACGGGGGAAACTCAGGGCCCGCACATCGGGCGACACGGGGGAAACTCAGGGCCCGAACATCGGGCGACACGGGGGACACTCAGGGCCCGCACATCGGGCGACACGGGGGAAACTCAGGGCCCGCACATTGGGCGACATGGGGGAAACTCAGGGCCCGCACATCGGGCGACACGGGGGAGACTCAGGGCCCGCACATCGGGCGACACGGGGGAAGACTCAGGGCCCGCACATCGGGCGACACGGGGAAGACTCAGGGCCCGCACATCGGGCGACACGGGGGAGAGTCAGGGCCCGCACATCGGGCGACACGGGGGAGACTCAGGGCCCGCACATCGGGCGACACGGGGGAGACTCAGGGCCCGCACATCGGGCGACACGGGGGAGACTCAGGGCCCGCACATCGGGCGACACGGGGAAATTCAGGGCCCGCACTCCGGGCGACATGGGGAAATTCAGGGCCCGCACTCCGGGCGACACGGGGAAATTCAGGGCCCGCACTCCGGCGACACGGGGACTCAGGAAACCAGGGGGGACTCAGGAAACCAGGGGGGACTCAGGAAACCAGGGGGGACTTGGACAGGGGCAAGGCAGACATACAGGACAGGACTGAGACGGGGCACGACAACACTGGACTGGGTTGGACAAGACTGAGGGGGAAACAGACTGCCAGATACTGGCACAATCGGGAGACCTACAAGGACAGACACAGGGACAAGCAGGCGGGGAGGCACACAGCGACACCGACAGACACACAAAGGGACAGGCAGACAGGGAAGGCGAGGGGGGAGCCCAACAACTGACATAGGGACTGACACACAGGCAAACAAGACAAAACACACGCGGATTGGCACACTGACAGACAGGCAGACAGGCGGGCAAACACGTTGGCCGATGGGCTGACGGCTTGGGGGGCAGACAAACAGGCCAACAAACTGGCTGACACACATACGGGTAGACCAACAGACAAACAGGCGGGCAGACAATTAGACAGGGGGGCCGGGGAACACACGGACACACAGTTGGGAGGACGAACACCAAAGGGAAAATGGACACCAGGGGGAGCGACGAGACCGGGGGAGGGACGACCACTGGGGGGAGGACGGACTCCGGGGAAGAGACGATCACTGGGGGAAGGACCGACACCGGGGGAGAGACGACCACTGGGGGGAGCGACGAGACCGGGGGAGGGACGACCACTGGGGGCAGGACAGACTCCGGGGAAGAGGCGACCACTGGGGGAAGAACGGACACTGGGGGGCGCGAGAACACTAGGGGGAGCACGAACGCTAGGGGGAGAACGAACGCCAGGGGGAGCACGAACGCCAGGGGGAGCACGAACGCTAGGGGGCAAGGCAGGCGGCTTAGCCTGCGGGGCGGCCAGAGCAGTCTGCGGCGGCCCCTGCGGGACAACAGATGGGACCGTTGTCCTCTCCGGGGCTCTGGACGGCTCTGGAGGCCTCTCCGGAGCTCTGGACGGCTCCGGAGGCCCCCCCGGGACTCGAGGCGGCTGCGGAGGCTCCCCTGGGGCTTGAGGCGGCTCCGGAGGCCCCCCCGGGGCTCGAGGCACAAGTAGAGCCCGAAACTTGGGTGTAGCAGGCGGCCTCCGCGGAAGGGTCAGAGCAGGCGAGGCCTCCGGGGCTGGAGGCGGCTCTGGGGGCCTCTCCGGGGCTGGAGGCGGCTCTGGGGGCCTCTCCGGGGCTCGAGGCGGCTCTGGGGGCGTCTCCGGGGCCCGAGGCGGCTCTGGGGGCCTCTCCGGGGCTCGAGGCGGCTCTGGGGGCCTCTCCGGGGCTCGAGGCGGCTCTGGGGACCTCTCCGGGGCTCGAGGCGGATCTGGGAGCCTCTCCGGGGCTCGAGGCGGATCTGGGAGCCTCTCCGGGGCTCCAGGTGGCTCTGGGGGCCGCTCCGGGACTTGAGGCAGAGCAGGCCGTGAAGGCCGCTCCGGGACTTGAGGCAGAGCAGGCCGTGAAGGCCGCTCCGGGACTTGAGGCAGAGCAGGCCGTGAAGGCCGCTCCGGGACTTGAGGCAGAGCAGGCCGTGAAGGCCGCTCCGGGACTTGAGGCAGAGCAGGCCGTGAAGGCCGCTCCGGGACTTGAGGCAGAGCAGGCCGTGAAGGCCGCTCCGGGACTTGAGGCAGAGCAGGCCGTGAAGGCCGCTCCGGGACTTGAGGCAGAGCAGGCCGTGAAGGCCGCTCCGGGACTTGAGGCAGAGCAGGCCGTGAAGGCCGCGCCGGGACTTGAGGCAGAGCAGGCCGTGAAGGCCGCGCCGGGACTTGAGGCAGAGCAGGCCGTGATGGCCGCTCCGGGACTTGAGGCAGAGCAGGCCGTGAAGGTCCCTCTGGGACTTGGGGTGGAGCAGGCCGAGGGCCCTGCCATCTGGGCTGGGCAGGGGACAGGAACACAGACCACAGCTGTAGGGAACCCGGCTGGGCAGCCGGACGGGACCGGCGGGACCCCCGCAGGCCGGACCCTGGGAAGATCGCAAGCCGAGACCCCTCAAAAGGGTCAGGATCCGCCGGCTGATCAGCTGGAGGTCTGGCCGACCGGGAGGCAGCCCGACCACGGCGCCTCCGCGACCGCCCGCCCCGGGCACTGGGAGGTTCAAGCTCCCACCACCCCGATGGCATTTTAAACACAAAAAAAAAAAAAAAAAAAAAAAAAAAAAAAAAAAAACTCTGCTGGGTCCCAAACTGGCTGGTTCCTTCTGTGACGGTTCGGGTGCTGGGACCCAGGCGCAGAGTGGGGAAAAAAAAAAACACGAAACTCAAAAAGGGGAAAATTAACAAAGACTTTACTAACGGGTAAACAAACAGGGAACAAACAAGGCCACAATGGGTAAAACCACAAACTCAAAAAATAACTAAACAAAGCAGAAAACAAGAGGGACTCACAAATACAGGCAGGGCAGAACACGGTCAGGGCAGAACGCAGGCAGGCAGAGCACAAGGGTAATTCAAACAAACAGGTAGGTCAAACAAATACAAATCAGAAACAAAACACAAACAGGTAAAAAACACAGGCAGGTACAAAGGGTCTGAAACAGAGATTGGAAACAAACACAAGCAGGCAGGTACATGTAAGTCGGGTAACAAACACAAGGAACCAGCACCCGAGTCAAGGGAACAGAGAACTTAAATAGACAAGGGGTAACAAGACACAGGTGAACTCAAAAAACAATCAAACCAGAAGGAGGGGATAACAAGACACAGGTGGGAACAATGATGGGATAACGAGACAACCAATAATACAATTAACAGGGGGGAAACCGGACACAAAACAGAAGTGCCGCCATCTGGCGGCCCAACAGGGAAAACGCAGACAGGAACACCGGAACATGACAATCGCACGGCATTGCAGAATCTTAGTACGTGTTACTCTCATGCTAATTGTTACCACGCAGAAGGCAAAAGCTAAGGTGCGGTGTGTGAAAATGTTTCAAGCACCAGCTATGTTCAGTTTTCATTTTAGGTTCCAAACATTTGTAAAGCATTTAACCTGACGTAGCTAAGCGTACATCTATCTGTTCACTTTTCAATTCCTTGTGATGGATGATCTACCAGGTAAAAACATTATATGGTTCCTTTTTTGCTTTCAGGGCAAAGATGTGTCATATAAATGCAGTGAAATGAGCAGTTAAATGTGCCGTAAAGGAATAAAACCATTTCTCAACGTGCAGTATCAGACGACAGGTCCTGCTCAAAATAGGGACGTAAAACGACGGACCTTGAAGTTTTACAGCGCGGCCGCCGCAGGTAAACCGCTAGCTAGCTTGAGTTTTATCGGTGCGTGGCGTGGGCCCGTCTCCCTTAATGGTCATTTTTCACCATTTGGTTCATCTTCTGTGTTGTTATAAGTTTGAAATCAGAGCGACCATTTTTATTCTCTCCCCAATATTGAGTGAAATATTCCATGAAGGTGTGTTGTACTCCAGTGGGCTGTATAGTTCTGTTTCTAGCAGCCTGAAGTGACGAACGGTTCATAAAAATAGAATTTATACAACAATGTAAACTTCATCGCTTGTGAAATTGAAACAAAATATATTGTTTTGAGAACGACTTCTTATTTTAGTACCGTTTCCCTCAAACTATGAACGTATCCAGTTAATTTCCTTTGGTATTATATTTCCATCCCCAGTATTTTTTATAATATTTAAAAATAAATAAATAAATACTTAATAATAACAATAATAACAATAATAATAATAAAGTTGCTGGCATAGGCTACTTCGCATGCAGGTAAAACTTCATTACAAAAATATATTATCTAGGGTGGTAAAACTGCCAAAAGGGTCATCCTCGTATTAATATGACTTCTACCTTATTACGTGTTCCCTGAATGTCAAACAGTGAATGCTGGGATATAAAACTGATTTCACAGATGAGCTGAGACAAGCTGGAATTCAGGGCTGATCAGGGACAACCAGCGCCTAAATGCTTCGGTAAAATGTCCCCATAAAACATGCAATTTAATCATAACCACACCTAATGTGTAACCTAACAACAGGAGCGTTATTATGTCACAGTCAAACTCGCGCGCGCTGAGCAGCGATAAATTACAGGGCGTGAAAAGCCAAGCGGGAGCGGCAGATTCCCCTCACGTGTCCTGCTGTTTTACATCGCGGATTAGCCCCGTGGAAGGAAGGGGTGTGGTCAGAGAGCGCGAGAGCCGCCAGATTGCGTTACACAGCCAGATGCGCGAGAGGAATCTGCCTCTGACGGGGATCGGGGGGTCACATGCAGCGTGTTCCTTCCGCGTTGTTGTGTCCGTAGAATCCCCCCGGGCGCATTTAAAGTGCATTTTGGCAGCGTCACACACAGCTCCTTAACTACAGCACCAGGCCATCTGTGGAGAGAACGATTCTCCCCTTGGTGATGCCACACTTTACACTTCAAACTGAATGCCATGTTCGGACACCTCACTCACAACAATACTTTTAAATAACACATATAGCACTCTTACGCCGTCATCCTATTTAAGTTGTTTTTGTTGAAACAGAAAACACCATGAGCGTATTTTTCTTGCTAGTGATTGTCCTCAAGCACCCTGACCTTCGTCACTGCAGGTGAAATTATGAGGCCAGGCAAACGACTTAGACCAGCGTAAGTGACAAAGACAGCAGTCTGTGCTCTTATCTAGTGTTTTCTTGACAAGGAAACTGCCTCCACCCCACCTATCAGCATTCGACAGTGACTCAGTTTGTCACACCGAGAGAACGACGGTTTTGTGATCTCTCTAACATAACATGGAAAAAAAAAACCATGTAATAGGACCCGCAGTGGCTGATGGTGATTTGTGTTACTCCTCCTAAAACATTGATTAGCATGCATTTGCTTGAAGGGTTCAGGAAAATAAAGTAATGATCTACAGTGGTGGTTTTATATGAGCTCCAGCCTGATGTTATGATCACTTCATGTGTGGTTTTAGGGATACTTATACGAGCAAAAAATAATCTTTCTTCTCATCAGCGGTCACCTCTGTTGCACAATACTCTAATTCAGAATTATCTTATCTGAAAGCAATGCTGTGGTAGCGGGACAAGCCTTTAACAGTAAATCAGCATGAAATCAATAAAGTTCATTTTTTATCAGGTGGCAATCTAGCAACACATCTCGTGGATTGATAAAAGCGAAGTGAACATATGATGTTATCGTGCTGGCACATTAATGATCACATTTTTTTTATTGTGATGTTTCATGGTGACTCCCTGTTCCCTCTGACTGGTGTCCAGAAAGTTTGTCAGAAAGCGACTTACAAAAATACATTTCACTTTAAAATACCATTAGAAGTAGAGGTACAGTTACAATCAGGTAAGTTCCCCTGTCAAGGTGCTTACAAGTTACCTCACAGCAAGAAGGTTGTGGGTTCAAATCCCTGTCGAGGTCTTTCTGTGTGGAGTTTGCAAGTTCTTCCCGTGTCTGCGTGGGTTTCCTCCGGGTACTCCGGGTCCCTCCCACAGTCCAAAGACATGCAGGTAGGCTGATTGGAGACCCTAAATTGCCCATAGGTATGAGTGTGTGAGTGAATGGTGTGTGCGCCCTGCGATAGATTGGCGACCCGTCCAGGGTGTATTCCTGCCTCTCGCCCCAATGCACGCTGGGATAGGCTCCTTTGGCCAGTCTTCGCAGAGGAGCGCTTTGTAGTTCTTTATGGAACCCTTGATGGGTGGGTGTGAAAGCTCCCAGATTGAGCCATTTTGCCTGACAAAGAACCCGTGAAGTAGAACAGGGTTCCTCTACGGAGACACGGAGGAGCCCTTTGGAACCCTTTGGAACCCTTTGGAACCCTTTGGAACCCTTTCCTCTGAGAGTGCGGCCTCTCGGGCAGGGAACAGGCGGGTTCTCCAGATGCTGTGAAGGGATTGGCCGGTTCCCGCCATGTGTTCCGGGGAAGCTCGGCCAGTTGCGTCGGGGTCGGCTGAGCAGGAGCGAGGCGCTGCAGAGCCAGGGACTGAAGCGTCAGTCCGTGTGGAAATCGTTGCCCGGAGAAAGAGCAGTTCATCTTCCTCAGGTTGAGCTGCAGGTGGTGCATAGACATCTAGGGTGTAAAAATCTCTATCCCTACCCCATCCCTGGTTATACCTGTGGCTCGAGATTGTCCTTTTCCTCTCTGGCCAGCTGTGGTTATCTATGTTTTAAAAAAAAATCCCTTCCACAATGGTACTACATGTAAATGATTACCCACTGAAATCCAATAATTATCAGATATTAGTGACTGTCTACTGTTACTTGCTGTACTCTGACTAAACATTGTGTATGCACTTATAAAATAGCTCTGATAAATAATTGAATGTAACACTAAGATCAGGCCCAGTGCCAGTGTTCCTGCTGCCCTAGCGAGATAGCCCAGCCCAGCCCAGCCCAGCCCAGCCCAGCCCAGCCCAGCCCAGCCCAGCCCAGCCCAGCCCAGCCCAGCCCAGCCCCCCCCCCCCCATTTGAAGGTCCCCAGAAGGACACGGCGTTGGTATTGGTTTCGGGGGGGGGGGGGGTATTGAGATTGTGATAGTGGAAGGGGGGGAGGGGGGGGGGTACTAGCAGCGTAGCCAACAGCACTTCTTTACTTTACTTTCACAAATACTTGCGGACCAATATGTGTCCGGTGAGACGGATCGGGGACCGCTGAGCTGGAAAAACCGGATCTGGCTGGCTACCAGTGCGCGAACTGGTGACAACCACGAAAAAAGTTGATTAAAAAAAAAAATGACAATGAAAATAACCAATTTGCTGAATGCAGAAGGAAGACAGTGGCGAAAAAATCTACAGAACGGCCGATATAGAGGCAAGTTATTTTTTAAAATTAATTTTACTGTTTTTGTTGGACACACTTCATTTGTCGAGTGATGTTGTTAACTGCTACGCTGTAACTAGTAGCCAATGCAATAATAATTGTTGGCTAAAACAACTAGTTAAATCCAAAAAATGAACTTGCTAAACTGCACAGGGGCGGCTGGCGAGCTGAACATTACTGTGCCGAAAACTTTCCTTTAAATTGATCATTGGTCTCCACCTGTTTTGAGTAATTTCCCTTGATTAACAAACCTGCCAGCGATCTGTCTAATCAGTTATCAAATAACGCACACCTTCTTCGGATCGTATTTGGGAGATTAAATGATAAATTAAATTTGAGTAAAATTTAACTTAAGAAGTTACTCAATTCTGTAAACTACCACGTTATCTTTCAGCAAAACCTGGGCTTGTTTAAAATATGCGCGTTGCAGATCTTTTCCATGAATATTCTCCGAGTGTAGATGTCTACAAATATCCACAAATAAGTAATGTTGAATAAATATGCACGATTTTGCAGTGCACATAAATATTATTATATTACTGCTAGAAGATCTTAACTGGCTTGGCCGTTAAGGTAAGGACGTTACGTCAACCAATCTGGCCATTCTGACAACGTCCTCGTCTGAATGGTAGGGTGGTTAACTTGACGCAACGTCCTCGTCTGAATGGTAGGGTGGTTAACTTGACGCAACGTCCTCGTCTGAATGGTCAGGGTGGTTAACTTGACGCCACGTCCTCGCCTGAATGGTAGGGTGGTTAACTTGACGCAACGTCCTCGTCTGAATGGTCAGGGTGGTTGACGTAACGTCCTTATGGCCAAGCCAGTTAACATCTGCTACCAGTCGAAGAACAACTTCGTCCTGCTGCCAGGTGCAACCCTCGCCCCTGGACTCCTAGACCAAGATCAGATGTAAAGTGTTCCTAACGCACACCTCAGTAAAAACCATCAGAATGTGGCTGATTTAAACTTTAGTCCTCTTTTAAATCTCTGGTCTGCCGCTGCACATTAGATGGAATCAAATCATTATTTTTTTTTTGGGACCCAATCTGATTAAAAGTCTTTAAATTGATATGGAAAATTAATGAGGCTATTTATAACACAAATAGCTGTGGCATTGAGAGGGTAAAGCATATTACTTATTAGATACAAAAATAAACTAACACCTTGTTACATTTAAGGAACTGAAATTATGTTTGGACCGAAAACCAACGGCCCAGCGCCAAGGTTGTAGCCTAGTGGATACCGAACGGGCGCAGTTGACGGGGGGGGGGGGGGTTCATAGGGACCCCTATCCGTACCCCCGGATCGGGGTAGTTGTATAAGCTTAAAAGTTGAGACCTTTCTTTTGCTCACAGTTTGGTCCCCCCCCACTTCAAAAATCTCTCCTGCGCCCCTCATACCAAAAAATAGTATATTTTGTGTGTCATTATTTTGCCAGTAGTTCTTTTGTATTGTTGAAATCTTATTGTTGTTCTCATCATTAAAAATCACCGCGATTTATTTTATTTTTTAGTAAAAATGATAATAATGGTGACGATGGTATACATTCTGCAATGGATAACGAAGAACACAAAACCGTTTCGTATCTGTTCTGTAGGCTACTGGTTCATCTAAGGCAACGCGTGTGAATGGCGCAGTAATCAAACGGGCTTTTGTACATTTGGATCTGGTGTGCGACGCACTGTGGAAACACTCAAAGTGGCACTGAGTTTCGCGACAGCTTGCCTGCACCGCTATCCTGGCAGGTCCTTTTGATTTCGAAGAAAAAAAGAAGTTACAAGTAGACTTGCTCCACAAGAAGTAAATTCAAAGTCTGAATTTTGAGTGGAACATTAACTAACGGGGTGGGAAACAAACTTTATAAAGCGGAGTTTACAGTGGAGCGGAAATAGACGGGACGAGGCAGGACTTGGATGCTTGTCAGAAACATTTCGAAGCATACGAGACTTGCTTGGCAAAAACGAACGGACACTAGAAAGGATGGGAAAGAAAAACGGTAGGTTTGCGTTTTAAGTGTGCAGCATGCACGTTTAACGTCAGACTCGTATTTCCTTTTACCGAAAATTTTCCGACTGCGTAACTTGCATAAATGCACGCACCCGTTGCAATTTCTTCTGATTTATACCTATATACGTGTCCAGAGAGCGTAGCAAACTGAGAAGCCTATATGCGAATGGACCGACAGTTATGTCCAATAGCCTACCCCGTGTGTTTGTGTGTGATGCATGAGTTAACTTGCGTTCGTTCGACGTGAGGTTCTTGGAAAAGTTTAGTTGCGTCAATCTTTTATTATATTGTATAATCATTGGGCGATATTATACCTTTAAATAAACTTGCTCGACACATTTTTTATCGTGAATGTAGCATTGCACTTGCATTTAACCACGATTAATTGGCGTCAGTCACTATTTTTGCTTGCGTGTTGTTATAATGAAAACAGTTCATTTGAGTCCGGTCACCGTTGTCTGAAGGATGGGGTTCATGCTTGGCATTAAAGTTCGGTAGGTATGATGCAATCTTGTGGGAATGTGGGAAGAAGGGGTACGGGGGTACACTTGTGCAGCAGCCACACTGTGCTGGGGATGTTGAGTTATGCCTATGACATTTATTAGATGAAATATAGGCCTATACGTTATCCAAAATTTGTATTTGGCATTTTAAACCAGAATCAAGCTGAAGTTGTTGGTTTAATACTGTCTCAAAACAGATATTGAAAACAACTCATAATCTGTAATTTTTTTAAATACACCTCACCTCACCTGATACATTACATTACATTACATTACAGGCATTTAGCAGACGCTTTTATCCAGAGCGACGTACAACAAGTGCATTAGTTCAAGGTGCAGAGGTGCAAAAGAAACACACTAGAGTGAAGTAAAGATCGTAGTGCCGGAAGTATCCACATAGATCAGGACTCCAACCCTGTAGAGTAACCTGTTCAGCAAACAACAATCCTACCAAGTACAAACTAGCACTGGAATCACATTTGCCTAAACTGACGTAATCATATTAGCCTAACTAGGTACATTGAGCTAAACTATAGGCTAGGGAGGGGTGGGGAGAGGTGCAGCCTGAAGAGATGAGTCTTTAGTCTGCGTTTGAAGGTAGTCAGATTCTCTGCTGTTCTGACCGCCACGGGGAGGTCATTCCACCAGTGAGGGGCCAGGACAGACAGCAGACGGGAGCGGGAAGTACAGACGCGAAGAGGGGGAGGTGCCAAGCGTCCAGAGGTGGCAGAACGGAGAGGTCTGGCTGGTGTGTAGGGTCTGATGATCCTCTGGATGTACCCTGGTGCTGACCCCTTAGCTGCCTGGTATGCAAGCACCAAGGTCTTAAATTTGATGCGAGCCATAACAGGCAGCCAGTGGAGGTCAGTGAGCAGGGGGGTGACATGGGAATGT
Source organism: Anguilla anguilla (assembly GCF_013347855.1). Taxonomy (NCBI): domain Eukaryota; kingdom Metazoa; phylum Chordata; class Actinopteri; order Anguilliformes; family Anguillidae; genus Anguilla; species Anguilla anguilla. The sequence continues at coordinate 69,889,315 of NC_049203.1, read as the reverse complement.
CTGGGGAGGTTGTAGACCAGACGCGCTGCAGCATTCTGGATGAGCTGCAGGGGTCTGATGGCGGATGCTGGCAGACCAGCCAGCAGCGAGTTGCAGTAGTCCAGGCGGGACAGGACCATCACTTGAACATACAGTTAAGAACAACCCATTTTATTCGTTTTAACGAATAAATAGTATATTTGCAACACAAAAGCAGTAGCTTTGACACAAAATGTGCTGAAAGTAGCACAAAAGTAGTAACTCAAAAAACTGTGTTGGATATTAGCACATGCTTGTTGAGAGTGTGGCTGGCACTGTGAGTTCGGTTCTCTTCCGGGCATTCAGCCAGATCATTAAAATAATTAGGCCAGTACTCATGTTTACAAGCTGTAGCAGAAGGGAAGAAAGTAGATCAATAGGAACGACAATGAAGCAGAAATATGTTCATTAATTTGCGTGGCATTATGCAGTAAGGACCACAGTGGAAGTAATTCATTATTTATAGCAAGGAGGAAAATTTGAGAGATGAGAAATTTACACGACAAAATCATCAGTACTCCTTATTGGAGTCCACGCGACAATCAAATCAGACAGTGTAAACTTTATTTTTATTAGGGGAGAAAGCAACTGACCACCATAAGCAACAAGCGGCCAGTGTGCTGCATGTAGGTCTATATGTTGGTAATCCCAATGAGTCGGTTGTGAGGACTTGTCATTTTTAGGAAGAAAATCAGAGTGGGAGTCCATGTTGTTGGTGGGGCTCAATCAGCTGTTGCCTGAGATGATTACGTGTTGTCATGTGGTCAGTGAATAGGACGGAATGTTCTCATGGATGATGGCCACGCCCTCCAAGGTTGAGGTCAGCGGTTGGTGTTAAAATGGGACGTATGACTGGATGGGTTGAGCAAGAGGCAGGTTAGAACAAGTGCATTTCATCCTTCCAGCTTCCACCACCATGACTGGGAAAGGTTCTGGGACGGTGAGAGATTTCACAGCATGGCTAACTGAGCAGCAGAAGGGAACACCTTGCCACCTTACCACCCAGGGCCCAAAATGGAAATAAGGTCTCAGCTATATTGTGCCATCCCTCACAATGCAAAGCTCTGTCTTTTATCATTTTGTCAAATAAAACTAACTAACTACCAAACGATCTTATTCTGCATAAGCCAAAATTAATTTTTTTGGAAAACAAATGGTGCAGACAGTACAGTAAATCCTGGCAGAGGAGGACAGTGCTAACACTTTCATTTCCGTGGTTAATGAGTATAGGGGAGGAGTTTGGGGTCAGTGCAGGGGGAAGAGAAAGCCTGGGACAGCACAGTGACAGGATAGGGCTCGGCGAGAACGGAGAGCACTGGGGGAACGGGGAGCACTGGGGGAACGGGGAGCACTGGGGGAACGGGGAGCACTGGGGGAACGGGGAGCACTGGGGGAACGGGGAGCACTGGGGGAACGGAGAGCACTGGGGGAACGGGGAGCACTGGGGGAACGGGGAGCACTGGGGGAACGGGGAGCACTGGGGGAACGGGGAGCACTGGGGGAACGGGGAGCACTGGGGGAATGGGGAGCACTGGGGGAACGGGGAGGCCCAGACCATGGAGATCACAGCTGGAGAAAACCAGGCTGCCTGGTAGCCTGACATCTCAACCTGGATGGCCTGGCATCACCTGAAGCTCAAACATGACTAGTCTGAGCTGCTCTTCGTCCCCCACAAGACCCCCCTACTGCAGGAGCTCCACCACAGTGACTGCCTCTCACCCTGCGGAGAACCTTGGGGGTGGTCTTGGATGGTTAGCTGGACTTCAAGGAGCACATCACTGCAACATCACGGTCCTGCAGATTACTCCTGTAGAACATCAGGAGGATTCAACCATACCTGAGCACGTACTCCACCCAGCTGCTTGTCCAGCTGGTATGGGAATCTGCCATCTTGATTACTGTAACGCCCCTCTTGTAAGCATACCAGCTCCCCTTCCATACAGCCGATACAGCTTATCCAGAACACTGCTGCCTGGCTTGTTTTCAACCTTCCTAAGTTCTCGCATGCCACTCCCATGCTGAGGTCACTCTAATGGCTACCGGTCGCTGCCAGGATCAGGTTCAGAGTCCTGACTCTGGCCTACACTGCAGCCGACGGGACATATTTAACCCTCCCTACCATCCGGGTGAAAGGTTCTCACCCGACCCATCCACAAAGCTTCCCAAACCCTAGCTCCCCTGGGGTGGAACGAACGCCCAATTCCATTGTACGCTGTGGTCTGAAGACACATCTCTTCAGAATGTACCTGGACTAACTGTCACTACTTTGGGGTCCCTCTTGGAACCGATGCTGGACCAGGGAGTCACTGACACACAGATTCATTATAAACTACCGGCAACTTTCTTCCATCTTGTACTTATGCAGGACACTACATTGTCCAGTTGGGACCACAAACCAGACCTGCAGAAATAATTTGAAGAAAAAAAAACAGACTTTTCGGTGGAAAACCGGACGTCTGGCAACCCTAATCACCTACTGGCCCGGTCCGCCAATGCAATGACATCCATCATCTCAGATGAGTGCTGAGCAGGGTGGGTGACCTCTGAACAGCCCAGCAGCAGCCCTTTCTAAACGCAGCAATGCTGTACAGTCATTGTGCTGAAGGACTGCACTTCCTGTCCAACTGACGCAAGACAGGAAGTGTGCGGTCAAGCTGGCCTTGCTGTTGATGGGGTTACTTGAAGAAACACAGATCAATGCAGTAACCACATTTTCAATCTGGGCTGTTAGATCAGTTGGCGAGCTCGAAGCTTTATTTGAACCTGGCACATTAAAGCAGTGTTCTATTTTAAATTATTGCGTATAGCGTGTACAATGTGTCCTGGCGAATTAAATCTGGCAAATTCTACTGATTTGTTTGTGGTGTGAATGCAAATGTGGAAGTGCTGTATTTTGGTGGAGTGGGTTTTGTAGCCTGTGATTTCAATGAAGTATGCTATTTGTCTTTATAACAGATGTAGTGAAATGCATAATAATATGCTTAGCTGTGATTATGCTCAGATTAATTAGGTAAATGAGTTTGTGCAGTTCCAACAAATTGCATTAATTGAGTGGATTAGATCATATAAATCTGACCATAGAAATATAGAAGCCTAGAGTAATAGACAACTGTTGGACAGATTAATTAATTTTAAAATGATTCTACACAAATGGCACGTTTTATCTATTCATTGTCAATCTCCCAGTGAATATTTGTGTGGTGAAGAGTCGATGAAATGATGTCCAGGCGTTCAGGTAAAAACCCGGCTGCATTTGGTTCAAAAGTGAACAGTTTTCTCACCAACTATGACGTAGCCAGGCTATATCTGGCTAAATCCTGAGCTATATTGGGGTTAACCTAGTCCATTTATGTCAAAACACCTCACTGACTAGATCTCTACCCTTCCAGATGTCTAGATTATGACTTTCTCGCTGGACTGTTACAGTCGACCAAGTTAATAAAGGGTCAGTTATTTTCTCCCCTGTATTTGAGACCTAGTTCTTCTAAACAAGCTGATAGTTTTGAGGACAGTGAGAAATATTGCATGATTTCAAGAAAAATATTTTAAAATATGGTGAATGATGAGTGTGAACACTCTATTGTCATATTTGATTTTGTAAAGATTTTCTGCAAATCTTTGTAACGGCCACAGTCAAATAAATCAAGGTGCAATTCACATCTTCATTAATAACTCAATTTCTACTTGAGATATTTTATGTACCGCAATGTATTAATGAGCCAACTTGTGGTTTTGTGAGGGTGGTTTATTTTGGAAACTTGTCACTGAACATGTGATTTACAGGGTATAAAAATACACACGTACACACATTGACAAAAAGAAAACGCAAAAACACAAGGCCTTGGCAATCAACCAAAACATTTTGCTTGTCATATGGCAAACTAAAAATCGTTAGTTTTACAGAATGAAAACATCTTTTTGACTTTTGAACACTTACAAAAATGTCGTGTTTTGTCCTGACAGGTAAAGTGGTGGAGAACCCGGAAGGAGCAACTTCAAAGCGCTCCCCAGTAAGACTTCAGACTCCTCTTATTTACCAAAACAGGATCAGACTCCTCCGCTGCTACAGTGGAGTGACCACTGGAGGCGTTAAGCCTCTTGCAATGCATTGTGGGCTTGGAACAAACCTTCTTGGCCAAAGTAACGGCAAAAGTTGAGCAATGTTAACCGCAACTATTTTTGAGATTGTACACTGTCAACTGGCAGAGATGTGAGAGATTTTATTTTTTATTTTCATTCAAGCATCTGATTATGACACACAAGCAGTGCTGTTTCATCACAAGCTTCAAATTCCTGCTGTTGTAATGTTCTCGTATCTATTTCATGTGATTTGCCTTGTGATGCTGAAAGTCATTAAATCCATTCAGGAGACACTGTTATCCGGGGTGACTTCCACATCTTCTACATAGGATCCATTTACACAGCTTGAGTATATTACTGAAGCTTTAGGGTACTACAGCAGTGTACTTCCTGGGAATCGAACCTGAAACCTTTAGGGTACTACAGCAGTGTCCTTCCTGGGAATCAAACCTGAAACCTTCAGGTTAAAACCCCAGCCCCCTAATGATTTGGAATAAGGATCTGGAGTTAAAACCGATCCCGAGTCTGCTGTTGTGCTCAGAAAGTGCCAGAGAGAATCCTTCCGCTCCTATTCTGCTTTTTTAAATCCTTTTTTTTCCCCCTTCTCTTCTTTCTTTCCAGACGCTATGTGGAACCAACTATCCGCTGAGCATCTCCTTCATCGTGGTGAACGAGTTCTGCGAGCGCTTCTCCTACTATGGCATGAAAGGTAATCTGTCCGATGCGCTGGCGGTCCTGATGCGCTGGCGGTCCTGATGCGCTGGCGGCCCGATGCGCTGGCGGTCCGATGCGCTGGCGGTCCGGTCCGATGCGCTGGCGGTCCTGATGCGCTGGCGGTCCGGTCCGATGCGCTGGCGGTCCGATGCGCTGGCGGTCCGATGCGCTGGCGGTCCTGATGCGCTGGCGGTCCGATGCGCTGGCTGTCCTGATGCGCTGGCGGTCCGATGCGCTCGCGGTCCTGATGCGCTGGCGGTCCTGGTGCGCTGGCGGTCCGATGCGCTGGCGGTCCTGATGCGCTGGCGGTCCTGGTGCGCTGGTGGTCCGATGCGCTGGCGGTCCTGGTGCGCTGGCGGCCCGATGCGCTGGCGGTCCGGTCCGATGCGCTGGCGGTCCGATGCGCTGGCGGTCCGGTCCGATGCGCTGGCGGTCCTGATGCGCTGGTGGTCCGGTGCGCTGGCGGTCCTGATACGCTCGCGGTTCTGATGCGCTCGCGGTCCGGTCCGATGCGCTCGCGGTCCGGTCCGATGCGCTCGCGGTCCTGATGCGCTGGCGGTCCGATGCGCTGGCGGTCCGGTGCGCTGGCGGTCCGGTCCGATGCGCTCGCGGTCCTGATGCGCTGGCGGTCCTGATGCGCTGGCGGTCCGATGCGCTCGCGGTCCGGTGCGCTGGCGGTCCGATACGCTCGCGGTTTGCAGGAGTGTGTGATCAGGGTTTTGCGGGATTGGAAGGAGGCTGTTGCAGCCTTCGCTGTGTTACCCCGCTTCAGAAATGTTCCTGCTGAGAATATACGGCAAGAAGTGATTAGACACAGCTGGAAAAGACAGAAAGGTTTTGTTTGGTGTCCAAACAGTTGCAGTGAAGTCGATCAGTGATTAGCAGCAAAGAGTCATACCGAACCGTCTCTGAGTTTGAGGAGAAACCAAACCGCAGTGGGAGAACTAGACGGCTGTTAAAGCCTGTTCTGAACCCTTTGTGTCGCCGCCGCTGCCTGTTCCATTATATATTTTAATCTCCGTATGACCGCTATTTACATTAAAAGCATACAGGCATACTTATCTATACTTATCACAACTTTTACACACACAGCATTTACACTGCATCCATTCATACAGCTGAATATACACTAAAGCAATGCAGGTTAAGTGCCTTGCTCAAGGGTTACAACGGCAGTGTCCTACCCGGGAATTGAACCTGTGACCTTTTTGTTCCAAGACCAGCTCTTTACCCATTACACTACACTGCCCCCCCCACTCTCTGCTTCCCCCCCCCCCCCCAGCTCTGCTGACGCTGTACTTCATGCGCTACCTGCACTGGGATAAGGACCTGTCCACGGCGGTGTACCACGCCTTCTCCAGCCTCTGCTACTTCACCCCGGTCCTGGGGGCCCTCATCGCCGACTCCTGGCTCGGGAAGTTCAGGTGGGCGTCCGGGGGGGGGGGGGGGGGAGGGAGGGTCAGGGGTCACGGCACACGGGACCGTACGTCAGGGGCGCTCAGTCTTATCCGAAAAAGGGGTCAGTGTGGGTGCGGATTTTCGTTTTGGCAGAACGCTAAGATGCACACTAAGACACCTGGTTCTGCTTCTCGAGGTCTTGATTGCAGACCACGGTTAGTTGATCAGTAGAATCAGGCGCAGTAGTGCTGGGCTAAAGCCAAAAAACCTGCACCCACACCGGCCCTTTGCGGATATGATTGGGCCCCCCTGATATACAGGCTTCCAGGTATAAACATGCCCCTGGGAAAGCTTGAATAATACCTGCTGGCACTCACACCTTTCCCTTTATATCTCAATGAAAATAAGTTGTCACATATTGAAAAATATACAGCAGCATGCTAAAAAATATATCTTCAGCGCTTGCCAAATATTTAGTAATGTTTGTATAAAAATGGATCCTGTTGGTTATATTTGCATCTCTATGAGTCAGGCCCAGCAGTCCGGGGCAGTAGTGGCTGAGAGGGCGGACTGGGCCAGTAGGCAGTAGGTCTACAGCACACACACAGCGGTCAGACTCTCACCTGACACACCTGTCCTTCTCCCGCGGCTCCTGCAGAACCATCATCTACCTCTCCATCGTCTACGTCATCGGCCACGTGGTGAAGTCCGTGGGCGCCATCCCGGACGTGGGGGACACCACCACGCACATGTGAGTGGGGGGGGGTGGGGGGGGGTGGGGGCACAGCGAGAGAGAGCCTGAATCTGGGCCTCTGCGGGAGGGGGGGGGATGTAGGCTAGGAGAGGCGTTCTGACATAAAACCGGACTATAACACTTACCATTTAGAACCATCGGTGAAAGCCCAACTGTGCGTTTGATTGAAAAGTGAAAAGATTTCTAGCGAGCCATAGCCAGGCCATATCCGGGTAAAACCTGAGCTAGCCTAGTCTAACCTCCGTTTATGTCAAATCTCTCTCTCAACCCAGATTCCCGCCCCTCCAGACATCTGGATTCGGTCTTTTGCTCCCTGGGGAGGGTCACATTAATTACCCTCTGCAGTAAACGTGTGTCTCACTGTTATGCTTTTTTTGGTGGGGGTGGGGGTTTCAGCGTTCTCTCGATCCTGGGCCTGGTGCTGATCGCGTTCGGGACGGGCGGGATCAAGCCCTGCGTGGCGGCATTCGGGGGGGACCAGTTCACGGAGGAGCACGTAAGGGCCCCCGTCCCGCCAGGCACCCTGTCCCGCCAGTCACCCTGTCCCGCCAGTCACTCTGTCCCGACAGTCACTTGGTCACCATCATCAGGCCATGAACGTTCAAATGCTGCTGACTTCCATGGGATATTATGTAGTAATAGTCTGACCCTAAGTGTGACCCCCTGTCCGTAAGGACTAAAAACAGGCCTGTTCTGTCCTGGTGTCGTAGGGTCAAAATGCCAGTTCATCCCTAGACTGAATTAACTATTTATAATGAGATAATGGTCAGGTTTGTAGTACAACTAAGGCTGCTAGGTTGTGAATTACTGTTGTTTCCATTTACATTAACGTCCAGAATTTCACACAGACGATGCCCATTGTCATTGGGGCAAATCTTTATACCCTCTTTACTGGATTTTACTCTGTAAACTCTTTTTTTTTTTTTTTTTGGAGGAAATGCAATCATCTCTGATTCTTCTGGCCAACAGTAAAAGCAGTTTTCTGCTCTCTCGCTCACAGGCCGAGGAAAGGACGAAGTTCTTCTCTATTTTCTACATGTCGATCAACGCTGGGAGCGTCCTGTCGACGGTCATCACACCGATACTGCGAGGTCTGTTTGCTTCGCGTTTAACTGACCACGCCTTCAGAGCTCGTGCGCTGTGTTCGGGCGATCAGTAACCAGACTGAATTGATCGCAGTGACACGACGACTTTGGATATTAATGATCTGTAGAGTTCATTGGCGCACGATGCATTTCTTTCATCTTGTTAATAACTCCTGCCATTTGGCGGTGAATGTTTTGTGCGCTGTTCAAATAAGCACGATTTGATTTGTCATGCCAGTGCCCCTTAGACACAGTTTGACGTGTGTATGTGCGTGCGTGTGTTTGTGCGTGTGCACGCGCGTGTATGTTTGTTTGTGCGCGTGTGTGTGCGCATGTGCATGCATGTGTGTGTGTGTGTGTGCATGCGTGCCTGTGTGTGTTTTCTCCAGGTGATGTACAGTGTTTTGGGGGTGACTGCTACGCCCTTGCGTTTGGAGTGCCTGCGTTGCTGATGATCATAGCCCTGGGTGAGTGACCCCCCCCATCCTAACCCCCACCCCCCCCGCCCCCGTACGCATTTTATAGCTGCCACCCCTGTTGTTGCTTTTGATTTCCAGTTAAACCTGATAAAAGATGTGGAGGTTGGGATATGGAAATGAAGCGGGAAGTTCTGCCTCTGATGATGGATGCCCTCAAGGAAATGCAATAAGTGTAATATATTGTAAATATGCGTAATTTCTGGAATTAATAAGGATTAATATAGTTTAACAGCCGTGTAATTTTAAAAAGCATACTTCATTATCTGAAAAACGCAATAATTTTCACATTTGTCCATATTGTGAAGCGTTATCTTTTATGACTATGATAATATATTTCATTTATATTTCATTTCATTACATTGTAGCACATTCTCTTTCATAAGGATTGCTGTGGGGTGTGGTAATTAACCAGAATTTCATCAGTAAAATGTCTTACTGCATAAATGGATAAATTGTAATTTGGCTATAAATAGCTGTTACCCTGTAAAATAGTAATACACCGCACAAATACTGAAGTGGTGCTATCGAGCGGTGGACTTTCGAATCGCGGAATTTACATTTCCTTACATTCCAAATCGCCGCGACAACAGATTCCAGCGCACGTCGCCGAGCAACGCGCCTTTAGCGGAAACCTTTGGCGCACGGTCGCGTCGCGTGTGGGAGCCGCCGTTGTTTCGCCTGGCTTCTGTGGGGAAGCGCAAACTCGAGCAGCGCCTCGGGTCAACAAAAAAAAAAAAAAAAAGAAAAGAAAAGAAAAAAACGGTGGTTTGTTTAGACGAGGCCTGCTTCGGCTCGGCGGAGTCGGGGAGCCGCGAATTCCAGCGGGATTAACCGCCAGCGGGCCCGTCGCTTCTGGAGCGCGGCCAAGCGAAACTTCACAGGGTCGCACCGTGCTGACGGGGCCCCAGTGCACCCTGGGTACAATGGGGGTGGGGGGGACCCGGACCCGAAACGACATCAGCCCCTCTGTTTGATTTGGCGAGCGCTTAAGAGTCCATTTTTGCAGATTTTCTTCAAACATTAAAATAATTTTAATGGGTCTTTTCCCCTCTCGTGCAGTCGTGTTCATTGCTGGCAGTGGGCTGTACAAGAAAAATCCACCTGAGGGGAATATTCTGCTGAAAGTGTGCCAGTGCATTGGGGTGAGTCGTAAACCCTCCATCCCCCCCCCCCCCCCCCAAACCCCTTCTGAATATCCATTCCTGCATGACATTCATTTTCCCGTCTGGAAAGTTCTGGAAGTGCAGCTCGTTCTTCTCTTCACAGTACGCCATTAAGAACCGCTGGAGGAATCGCAAGAAGAGCCACAAGAGAGCGCACTGGCTGGACTGGGCAGACGACAAGTACTCGGTGAATTCATTTTTTAAAAATTGTGGCCTGTAGCTCCACAGGGTGACACATAAATGATAACAGCCTCACCCAGAGAAGGAGACATTTAGTCTGCTGGAGTGGCTCATCGCTCACAAGCGACCCCTGCTGGTTATTCAGGAACCTGCAGTTTTCTTGCTTCAGCAACACATGAAATGTATTCCTCCCACTCATGTCTGTGGGAGCTCAGTGTTTGGTTTGAAAGTGGTGTGGACAGAAGCAGTGGTTTGGTGGTTCAGACGGGACCACATGCTTATCTGAACTCTCCCAAATTGATAGCAGAGGCTGCAGCAATGCCCGCCTGTAGTGAATACATTGGGCATTGTAGTCTGAAGGTCACAGGTTTGATTCCCTGGTAGGACACTGTCATTGTGTATGCTTGAGCAAGGTACTTAACCTGCATTGCTTCAGTATATATCCAGCTGTATAAATGTGTCTGCTAAATGCCTGCAGTGCAAAAAGGATTCTCATACACTGTCTTCTGGTTTTGAGATTTAATTCCATCAAGTTTCCCTTCATTTTTATATCATGCCTGTGTTCAAAAGCATTTGCGCCTGAGATAAAACCTGTAAACTTAAATAAAAAAAAATAAAAAATAAAAAAAACCCCTCTAAAGACAGTAGGCCATTGTATCCTTCTGGAACTTGTCCTGCTTCTGATTCAAACACACAGGATGGTTTGATTTTGTGTGTACACAGTTTTGTGTGCTAGACTACTGATAAAAGACAGATAAAATCACCTGTTTTTTAAAAAGAAGTGATCCACTTGCAAAGAGACATGATTCATTTAACAAACACTGGCACCACGGACAACTCACAGATATAGACACATCTATGTCAACTATTTGACAAATTTCATTATTACTATGAAAATATAGCCAGTATTAATGGAGTATTAAAACAAGTGGCCACTCTCAACCAAAGAATCATTTAATCATCCAAAAATGTCTGTTTACTTTAAATGCAAGATTTGAAATATAACTGATATTGCTGTGATGACATCTAAATGCCTAATGTGTGACAAATCTGTAATTATATTTTAGTTCTTAAACATCAGAATAAGTGTCCTCAAATGGTGCAGAGAGGTTTTTTGCTGTGAGAGAGCGGGGGTGATTGTTAGAAGCGAGCAGTATTTCAGACAGCAGCAAAAGTAGCGCAGCAGAAGAGTCGCAACTCGCGACCAGGTGTGTGACCATCGTTCTGGAGCGACATATTCAAAAACGGCTGAAAGTGGTCGTAACCTGGCCGGGAAAGTGGATTGAATTCCACCAGAAAAAAAACATTGCACCGCCAAGAAAATTACAGTTCGACCCAGACTGTCAGTTCTGTATGTCAGCAAGAGTGAAATTCTACAAAAAAAATCTACAAAACCTGTCTCCAAAAATACATGAACAGAAGCTGTGATGAGCGTTGACATGGTGATCGTTACCAAGGTGATAGCGAGGCAGGGCTGACCGCTGGGTCTTGTGTGTGTGTGTGTCCTCACAGAAACGCCTGATACACGAGATCCAGATGGTTCTGAGGGTCCTGGTCCTGTACATCCCGCTCCCCATGTTCTGGGCCCTGTTCGACCAGCAGGTAAGGACCAGGCGATCGTTTGGCCCTGTCACATGACCCTGCACCACCAACCAATCGTCTTCTCCTGCCAGTGAGATTCTGTAATAGGAGTTTCCCCACTGAGGGAAACCACATCATAACGACCAGCTTTCCATTTTGTTGTGAATAGTGTGGGTAGATTAAACTGTCCTTGCTCTAGTGTGGTTCTGGAGACCGTCTGCAGAGTTTGTTTTATGAGCTGAGCTGAAGATGCATGTGTGCATTCTGCACGTAAGGGTGGCGTGATTATAATATGCCTTTTATTCCAAATGCAAGGGATCCCGTTGGACCCTCCAGGCCACCAGGATGAACATGGACTTTGTAAGTATTTTATTATTATTTAAGTCAGGACAACTCACATATTTAGATGAAATATTTGAAAGAATATTTAAGTACACCTGAACCCCCCCCCTTACATAGAAGCAGATCCAGACAATAGGTGGTGCTGGGGTGGTGGAGGGTGGAGGGTGAGCGCAATTCTGTGCAGTGAAGCATGCGAAGCAGCACAGGCACAGGGTCTTGCCATTTCACAAATTTAGCGGGTTCAGTATTGAAAGAAATATTCATGGGGCTGTAGTTCTGTGCTGTTGTATGAGAGCAATAGCTGGGAGCAATCATGCATACTGTTTATGTAAATATGTCTGTACGGAACATAAAGAGAACTGCAGCCTTATCTCACTGCACAATGTGCACTACAGCCATTTTTTAGTAATGCTGTGTTTTTACATGCAAGAAGTTCCTCATTATATAAATATACAGCCCTTCAGGCTGAACCAGTAGTGATTTTTTTCCTTTCATGCAGCAAATTGAAATTCTCCTGTACTGGCCTGTGATCTGCCAGAGAAAATAAGAATTAAACTGAAAGGAAAAAAAATCTTCTATTTTGCTTTTTGTGAACCTTTTTGTGGAAAAAAAAAAATTATTACACAGGCTGTTAATACTTTTTCTCTGTTGTACATCTGCTGTATGTAAATGCTGGAAAAGATTATGAAGTTAAGATGTCTAATTCTTCATTGCAGGGTGGTTTTATTCTGAAGCCTGATCAAATGCAGGTACTGGCCTTCGTACACTTCCATCTTGTGCAGTAGGCCCAGGCACGGTGGTGAACGGTTAAGTTCCCCAAGGGCCCGTGTGTGCAGGTTTGTGTTCTAAACAGCCTGGCTAAACGAGCTAGCTCGTTAGCTTGTGTAAACTGACTGACTTTATGAAATTATGTAGAGCCAAACTTGGCATAAAAACCAAGAAACGGATAGTCCCTCTTGCCCTCGCACACTCTCGTTGCTTTCCTGGGAATATATTCTCTCTTCCCTGGAGTTGAGGATGATCACAGACCTTGTATACAAAATGGCTCGTAATTTTGTGCGATCACCTGACCCTGAGAGAACCTAAACTTATATAACTATTTTATGATGGACATAACCCAGGCTGTTATCGGTTTCTCGAAATGTTGAGCAAGAATGTTGGGCCGCATGTTTTATGCGAGTTGTAACTTTTTATGGTTCTGCCATTGTCCGTTGTGCAATCTGAAGAAGATGTGTTTTTCATTTTTATTTTTTTGTCTCCTGTGCCTCCTGACCGTCCCAGATGCTGAACGCGCTGCTAATCCTGGTTTTCATTCCGATTTTCGACATTGGGGTGTACCCTCTGGTTAGGCTGTGCGGGATCAAGCTCACGTGAGTGTGTGACTCTGTCCTCTCTCTGGGCCAGTGGCCTTCTTTCCTGGTCCCGTTGGGCTGAAGGGTCTGCTAGGGTTTTGTTTTCATCTTAATATCAGTGACCATTTCAGACCCAAAAAAGCCAGGTGAGGTACCTGTGCAATCAGCAGCTTAAATTGATCAATTAAGTGCCGAATAACAACAAAAGCTAGCAGAGCCTGCAGCGAAGATCACTGACCTGCATCCTTCAGCCAGCACCAGCAGCGAAGATCACTGACCTGTGTCCTTCAGCCAGCACCAGCAGCGAAGATCACTGACCTGCGTCCTTCAGCCAGCACCAGCAGCGAAGATCACTGACCTGTGATCACTGACCTGTGTCCTTCAGCCAGCAGGCCTCAGTCAGAAAAAGACCGTTTGGATCTTTGGAAATGTAGCATGTAGCAGGAAATAAATGCAGTTTGTAAATAAACGTAGGCTTAAATTGGAATGTAGTTTGGAAATAGTTTAGTATGCTTGGAGAAGGAGAAAAAACATGCTTAAGTATAATATGGTTTTAAAAATACCAGTAGATATGTGGTCTGCTAACTGACTGTTTATTCTGTGTATATGTGGGAAAATTATAGTCTGCTGCTACATTCAATAGGCCTCATTCACAAAACCGTGTGTACGATCACATTTGATCGTAAACTGTGTGTAAGAATGTTTCCAAGAATATTTTGGCTTTCATCATTTTTTTCTTATCTGCATTCACCGTCTCGTACACCTGGGATAAGCACAAAAACAAAGGTCTGCATTTGTGTCATGAATCTCAAATTGTTTTTTCGTAGGAACATTTTTAATAGCAAAAGTAAGAATAATTTCAGATTTAAGGTTTTGTGAACGAAGCCCAGTAACTCCACGGTGTGGGGTGGTCCGGGGGCGCTCACAGCTTCCCTAAAGCAGTGTGTCCCGTGTCCCCTGTGAGACGCCCTCTGTGTCTCCGCCCCGTTCAGGCCCCTGAGGAAGATGGCGAGCGGAATGATCTTGGCGGCCTTGGCGTTCGTTGCGGCCACAGTGGTGGAAATGGGCGTGACGGTAAGAACCCGACTCGGCGGTCCTACTTCCTCTTCCTGTAGCCATCGTTCACTTTCAGTGTCGCCAGATTGGGGGAATCCCTGCCCCCTACTTTTTAATGTTATTGTGTGTGGGGGGTGATGGGCGGATGGCGGCTTTGGGGGGGTCACTGTTTTCTACTCTCTGGCAGCACTGTTCACTTTTCAGATCTGTTTCAGTATATATGATTTTATATATGATTTGAGACCGGTCCTGAATCTATATATATGTATGATTATAGCTTTGAGAAAAGTTTAGCAAACGCAAAAATACAGCTGTGTAAATGAAAAGACAGCACCAAATCCTCTGAAATAAAAGGACCTGTGCTCGGGACAGCGGACAGACCGACTCTGATTCCTGCGCCCCCCCCCACGCCCCCTCCCCCCCCCAGAACACGGTGGTGGACCCCCCGCTGGCCGGTCAGAGCTTGCTGAAGGTGCTCAACCTCGCTGCCACCGACGTCCAGGTGACCGTACCAGGAAGCGTCCCCTTCCCACACCCCATCAGGCCCTATGAGGTGAGCAGGAAAACAAACGACAGCATTTTACATCTTTATACCTTCGCGTATCTGCATCTTTTATATTTTTATGTGAAGTCTTGATTTCATTGTTAAGCCTTGACTACTGTGTTTGATGTCACAACTAGAATTACAGTTGTTTTTTTTTTTACACTTGCAGCACGATAACAATGTCTTACTGCTATCAGACTCCTTCCTCATTGAACTGAAATGTTTTCACTTCCTTTTTCTCTTCTCATTGTATTGTAATTGGTTAGAAGTGATCTAGCACAGGGATCATGTACTACAAAATGTTTGTCTGATCCCAATGATAGCAGTTCTGATCATACGAGGTCATTTTAATAGTTTATAGTTACTTCATAGCTTTTCACTTTTTTATCATCACAGGCTTCAGTCTGACCAAGTCTTTACTGTTTGCTTTGCTCAGACAAGGTTTTGCCTAACTAACTACTCTGAAAAATAATTGTATTATATTATAAATATATTTTAAAAATAAATATATAAAATAAAAGTAATACATTTTTAGCATGTGATACAGATTGCAAACTGAACTAGAATATAATGTAATACTACTTCTGCTACTGCTGCCACTACTACTTCTACTACTAATAATAATAATATTAATGAACCCAACAATCTACTGTATGCATTTTGGACCATAGCAGTTATATTAAGGGTGCCATATAAAATTATCATTATCATCATGAATCCTCTGCTGTGCTGGTAGGCCACACAGGAGTATCAGAGGCTGGAGCTGAATGGGGTGAACCAGAGCCTGGCGGTAACCGTGGAGATTGCTGGGAGCAGCACGCCGTGCCCGCTGGTCTTCACAGAGCAGACCGCGTACAGCCTCATTCTGTACCGGGAAGCCGCGGGGCTGCAGTGCCGACTGGTGAGTGGGGAAAAACACACCCTGCTTCTGGGGAGGAAGCACAGATTGTCTGTGGTTTGATTTATTTCGCAATTATTTCCATGTCTTATTTTCGTGCTGCAGGACCCCCCCCCCCCCCCCCCCCCTAGTGTTGGTCACAGGGGGTCTGGACACAACTGCAACCCCTGAATTGTAAATGGTTTTTTTGTAATTAATGCATTAAACTTTTTAAGTGATTAAATTACACAAATAGGAGGTGAAACTGCAGGGTTTTAACTTGTTTTTCGGTAAGTTTTAAGAAATAATTGGAAGACTGGAAGAACTTAATCGCTTGTTTTCAACAATATCGGTTGAACAAAAGTTTGGCTGTCTGGAACAAACATTGGCTGTCTGGGGGGGGGGCGGTTCTGGAATTGGGTTTAAGAATCCCTGCTATAGGGGAGTGAGCCATCGTGAGCTTTTATCTGCAAAAGAGTACGAGAATCACAATGTGACGACTCCGCCATCATGTGGTTAGTGGATCTCCTCTGTCCTCCATCAGTGCTGTTTGTGCACAGAGGCTCACTGGATGGACGGATGGTGAAGATGTCAAAGCTGGGAAAAAAAAAAAAAGTCTAACCTTTCTTTCACCAGGTTTATTTCTCGAGATCGAAGAGCTCTTTTTCGAGAGAGGCCTGGCCAAAATGGCAGCCCGTGAAACAAAACACCGATGCGCGGATGACACGGATAAGCGATTAAAAGTGCGAACGGGCCTGGAAGATGAAGAAATGGGAGAATAAATGAAGGGAAAAGAAAGCAGGAGCAGAGGCAATGGAGGAATAACACGATACCATTATGAGATAAAACGACAGGATAAATTTGCTGCAGGGTTCCGCGTGTCTTACTGCTCACCTTACTCTGATCTCACGCTTGTTCCTTCCTGCTGATTTCAGGTAGAAGATCAGATAGTCAAGTCTGAACACGGTGATGCGTACCTGAGGTAAATAACTGACTACATGAGCTTGACATAACTGCCATACTTAACTGACATAACTGCCATTCTGTGTCAAACAGGTGAGCTATTACATATAATAAATATTTTATAAGGGACTGTGTGTTATGTCCACTTTCTCTCTATTACAACTTTCAGCAGCCATTACTGATTTAGCTTAGTGAGAAATCAAGGCTTGCGTTTTTTCCCGTCTGTATTTGTCAGCGGTGTCGTGGCTGTGTCAGAAACTGACCGGGTTTGATTGGTTATGTCTGCCAGGTTCGTCAATGCCTACCAAGAGCACCTGAACCTAACCGTGGGGGACCAGGACTTCTATGCCCCGAAAGGTCACGGGGTCACGCCCCATGAGGTGGTGGCGAGAGGGGAGTGAGTATGACGGCTTGGATGCTTATTATATTTCACAACTAATTACTGAACCACTTTGCCTTACCTTGCTGTTAAATTAACTTTTTTAACCAGTTTTATAACTCAAAATGAAAATGTAAATGAGGATTGAAGAGTGGAAAGGCACTGACGCTCGGACCTAGTCTCTTCAGACCTGGTTTTCCAGCTATTGTTTATTATTTAAGTGTTGATCATATTAATTCTTTCTCATCCCCTCATTAATATTCACTTCTCGTTGCTTCTGCCCAACACAGGTACACAGATGTGATGTGCAAGGCTGGTCAGGAGGAACACCCTGTGAACCTGGGGCTGCTTGACTTTGGCGCTTCGTACACCATCGTTCTCAAGGGCGTGAATGATTCAGCTCCTGTGAGGCCCACTCAGAGCCTGCATGGCTGGGGCCCCCAGTCGTATCCGAAAAAGGGCCAGTGTGGGTGCAGGTTTTTTGTTTTAGCCCAGAACAACGCCTGATTCAACTAATTAACCAATCATGGTCTTCAGTCAGGACCTTTGATAAATAGAATCAGGTGTCGTAGTGCTGGGCTAGTACAAAAACCTGCACCCACACCGGCCCTTTTCGGATACGATTGGACACCCCTTCTTTTTGGAATGCTGAGGTGGAAAGTCCAGGGGTCAGAAAGTAAAAGTCCCGCCGTGTGTTTCTTACACCCACAAGTAGTTCTACCTCCTGTGCTAATGAGCAAATCCAGATGATTGGGCGGAACAAAAAAAATACTGGGATGGAATTCTTACTTTCTGCACCTGGATTTTCCACCTCTGACGGAATGCCCTGCATTTCCATGGAAACCAAAAAAAAAAAAAGGTGGCAGGGAATGAAACCGAGTGTTGTTTCCAGGGGCCGGAGGGGCGAGTCGTGCCTCACAAAATGGAGGACGTGCGGGCGAACAACGTGCACATCGCCTGGCAGATCCCGCAGTACACCCTGATAACTGCCGGAGAGGTCATGTTCTCCATCACGGGGCTGGAGTTCTCCTACTCCCAGGTACGGCCCACGCCATCTCTCTCGCTGACATCATCACCCTGCGCCACGGCCTCGTTAATCTTCTGTCTCGCTGGCATCATCAACCTGCGCCACAGCCTAATTAATCTGTCTCACTGACATCATTAATCTGCACCACGGCCTCGTTAATCTTCTGTCTCGCTGGCATCATCAACCTGCGCCACAGCCTAATTAATCTGTCTTGCTGACATCATCACCATGCGCCGAAGCCTCATTGTTAACTCCGCCCCTCTCACTGTGCAGGCCCCGGCGAGCATGAAGTCTGTGCTGCAGGCCGGTTGGCTGATGACCGTGGCCTTCGGGAACGTCATCGTGCTGATTGTGGCGGAGGGGGCGGGGCTAGAACAGGTAGGTCTGCGTCCTGTCCTGATGGGCAGACGGGCATTTCTGCCAAAACCAGATTGCGCTGGTATTGGCTAACTCTTTTAAAGGACACCCGCGTCCCCAGTGGGGACTGAGTGGATGGAGTTCCGCGGTAAGACTTCGGTGATGCGAGCGTTTTGGGGACCCAGCAGTAAGACTCGGGTGACGTGAGCGTTTTGGGGACCCAGCAGTAAGACTCGGGTGACGTGAGTGTTTTGGGGGCCCAGCAGTAAGACTCAGGTGATGCGAGCGTTTTGGGGACCCTGCAGTAAGACTCGGCTGACGTGAGCGTTTTGGGGGCCCAGCAGTAAGACTCAGGTGATGTGAGTGTTTTGGGGACCCAGCAGTAAGACTCGGGTGATGTGAGTGTTTTGGGACCCAGCAGTAAGACTCGGGTGACGTGAGCGTTTTGGGGACCCAGCAGTAAGACTCAGGTGATGTGAGCGTTTTGGGGACCCAGCAGTAAGACTCGGGTGACGTGAGTGTTTTGGGGACCCAGCAGTAAGACTCAGGTGACGTGAGCGTTTTGGGGACCCAGCAGTAAGACTCAGGTGACCCAGCAGTAAGGCTCAGGTGACGCGAGCGTTTTGCGTTTGCAGTGGGTGGAGTTCCTGCTCTTCGCCAGCCTCCTGGTGGCGGTCAGCATCATCTTCTCCATAATGGCCCAGTTCTACACCTACGTCGACGGCGATCAGCTGGACAGCATGTTTCCGACCGGGGACGAGGAAGAGGACAACCTCAAGAAGGACCAAATAAATTTGAGCCCGAATCCTGGTACTGATCGCGATTACAAAGCCACCAAGATGTAGCTGCCTGACTTCAGACATTTGAAAAGGACTCAATATTTGTGCCTTTTTTTTTTTTTTTTTTTGCAGGAAATCAATGTACACAATTTTTTGCTAAAAGTCAGACTGTCAATTCAGAACACAGTGTTAAGAGGCAGGTGGGACCAGGGCAGGATTAGCACCAAAATATCAATACCAATGGTAAGCAACCTCAACGGTGAGATACTGAGAACTTAAAGCACAGCAGAAGTATTCTTTTCATTGAAATAACTGAGCCGGTTAACTTATGTTTTCAGATTTTCCCCAAATAATCTGGCACTCCAGAACTACAGGGTTGAGTGTACCTGACCTGGATTAAATTTTATCACCTGACCGCTGACAGTGTGGTCGACACAGCCACGTGAACAACAGCACCTGGAAAACACTCCCACACAGAAGTGCGTTTGACGTTAAAACACAAACTGAAATCTAAGGAACGTGAAGAGATATTACAGATGACTTCATAGCTTTCCAGCCAGTAGTGACGGTTATAAAAAGGTGAGCCATTGGTCAGGTCGAACAGACAACCCGTTGACCTTTTTTTAGTGGCAGATAAATGTGGTGGCCTGAGGGGAAAAACGCGGTTGTGTTCAGTGACAGTCTGAACACCATTAAACGCCTTAAGAGTAATTATGCCGTTCGAGCAGAAATCACACCGAACAGCCAAATCTGCGCTTAACTACAACATATTCTATCCACAGCACACACGCCACACAGGAAATAATTTAAACGTTTGTTTTGGTTGTAATGCATTTTTTTTTTTTTTTTTTTTACACTGAAAATAAATAATAATGAGAACCCGACTTAGACTTATGGACATTAGTATTACATCACACATGAAAAAATAAAAATGAATTTCTGTATAGTCTGCAAGACAGGCCGTGCTAAGACATATAAGCGTGCTATATACAGCGCAGGGAACATTAAAAGAGCTTCTGAACACGTTTGGTGTTCAGCAGCAGCAGGCCTCAGCAGTCTGTCTCAGCGGGCTAACCATAGCCCCAGGGTCTCCACGGCGAAGGCAGAAACTTCTGGAATGCCGCCAGTTGGAAAGGGAATAACAGGTCACTGGTCCTATAGGCTGGGTGCGTGAGTCACGTGACAGGATCCAGCCAATCGTAAGCCGGGTTTCCCCCCAATCTGGGCCTCCAGTGTTCCCCACTCTGTTTCTCACTGCCACGGCCGCCCCAAAAACAAAACCAGGACGCCACATTGCAACAGAAATCCCCCCCCCCTCCCTCTCCCCCCTTTCTGTACAGTGTACCGTACACTGTGTACCCTCCCTGCAGACCGTCCCCCCCACCCTGCGAACAGAAAGAGCTGCCCGAGATTTTTTTCTCTCCTTTACAAGCGTGAAATTAGTTTAATAAAAACTGAGTGGAAAACCACATTTCCAGACGTGCTGCTGACACTGTTCTTTCAGTTCCTCTTTTCTGATCCCGATAATCACTTTTCACAATACAGTTCACTTCCGTTCAGCACATCTCAGCTTTTTTTGGAAAATACACCTCAAAGTGAATTTAAAAAAAAAAAAAAAAAAAGAAAAAAAGCCTACTGAAATATTGATAAGTGCCAGACATTTGTATATTTTGTAATATTTTTGTCAAGATATTGCAACATTTATCATCAGGTCGTGAAGTATCTTGCTAATACATTTTATTTTGATGCATGTGCAGTATATTCCGATCATATCCAGGCTCAGTCTCAGAACTATTCTCACATTATGCAGAGAACGCACACAGCTCTAATTAAGAGTCAACATGGAGCCAATTATAGGGAGTTTACTGTATGGGCATTATGTAAATGAGAGATAACGGCAAAGTGATGATGAATCTGAATGGTTCTCTAACCCGGGCCGCACGGATGAGTCAGGCCCACATGTTTATTCAGCCTGACTGCTCACGGGGAGGAGAGAAGCATGGGGGACAGGAGGAGAGAACTCACTGCGTGTCCTCACTTCTCTCCGTGTCCTCACTTCTCTCCGTGTCCTTACTTCTCTCCGTTCCACCCGACTCCCACCATCTTGTATTTCTCTTGGCCCTGCTCTGAATAATTTTCCATGAGCAGCAATGTGAGACACGAAGAAAGAATTCCTAGTTTATCTTTAAATAAAGTCAGGAAATTATGAATTGTGTATTGTTGGTAGTAATTACGTGAGGATGAACAGAAGCATTCCCGTGTATAACTTTCTGCAGGCAATGCAGCTTCTTATTTCTGAATCATCCAAGGCTGATTTTTCACTTGTTTTTTAACAAAAGTTTCTGACATTTTGGAGCGGATTCAAACGTGCGTTTGAGGTCCAACGTTCACACAAAACCGCGATGCGTGCTCTGTCTGCTCAAGAGGAGCTTGGTCACCATGGCGACGACCTCTGGATGAACCAGGCACTCCAGCAGGTCATTGGTGGAGATGGGTCTGTGCTCCCCGCCCCTCGGGCCCGCCTCCTGGGATCCCCCACCCCTTGGCGAGTCCGCGGCCTTTCGGTCACAGCTGCGGGGGGGCTCGGGGGCGGAGTCTGTGGAAGGGCAGGATTCGGGGTGGGGGTCCCCTCGTTCCTCAAACCGCTGGGCGCTGGGGGGCACGGGGACGAGGTGGGGCCCGAAGGGGGCGCTGAGGGCGGGGTGGGGGCCCGTTCCGCGTTTGGGCTGCCCCTTGGCGTCCCGCTTCCCCGCCCGGGCGTTGGCTGTGGCGGGTGGCGGCGGCGGTGGCGGGGATTCGTGCGGGGTACCCCCCTGCTTCTCGGCACACGCCCGCATGGCCAGGTTCAGGTACTGCAGGTTCTCGTCATGTGACGTGACCACGCCCTGCAACACCAGAACACAGCACCTTCAACGTCACGCGCAGCTACACTGCTACCTGCTGGGGCCCACGCTGCAGATCTGTCACGCAGGTCTCAGACGCGAGACTCTCGTACCTCGGTGGGGTTGAGCCAGGCGTCGCCGTTGTCAGCGCCGGGCGTGGTCTTCAGGGCGCAGACGACGGTCCTGGTGACAGCCTCCGCAACCCGCGCTTCGTCGTCCACTTCCTGTGCCAGACAGGAAATGATGTAAGAAGCACTGTGGTCTTTTTGGGAGCTTTGTCACTGTCCATTTAGTTACTTTCTAATCCTCCGGATCAGATGTTTCAATCTGTTCTGATCCAGGGACCCGCAGCCAGGCTCAAAGGCATCCAGATGACCCCCATTATAAATGAAAAAGGGTTGTATATATAATATATTATACAGATAATATATTTTAAAAAGGTTTAATTTTGAAATGTTTTCCCAAATCTATGTATGGTCATTGCATATCAAGCCTGGCCAGAGACCCTCTACAATACCTTCAAGGGCCTCCAGGGGTTCAACCCAGGCCCTCCAGGTGAGAGACATTCTTACAGGAGGACACAGTAAAGGGTCATTATTGAAGCTGGCTGAGCAGCACTCCGTGAGCCCGGGGAACAGTAAGGTAACTGATTGCCGCTTTTAGCTTTTACCGAAAGGCGGTTCTGAGGCGGTGTGTTTAATCATCTCATCCCCCCTCCCCTGGGACGGCTGCCCTTATTACCTCACCGCCGTGCGAAACCGAGCACCTGCCACAAATCGTCCTGACGGGAACGTCCCGGAGCCGAGGGTCTGTTCATTACTGCAGCGCTCCTTAAAATTTTAAATATCGGGATCCGAATTAGAAACACTTTTTAATGTGGGGACCCGAGGGAGAAATTTAGTACCTTTCAAGGGCCTGTCAAATAAACGTAGCAGCATGGCCTAGTGCGCTGCAGACTCATTCCGCAACCAACCTCATACACTCCCGCGGCCCAATCTGGATCCCGACCCACCTCATACACTCCCGCGACCCAATCTGGATCCCGACCCACCTCATACACTCCCGCGGCCCAATCTGGATCCCGACCCACCTCATACACTCCCGCGACCCAATCTGGATCCCGACCCAACTCATACACTCCCGCGACCCAATCTGGATCCCGACCCGCCTCATACACTCCTGCAGCCCAATCTGGATCCCGACCCACCTCATACACAGCCCAATCTGGATCCCGACCCGCCTCATACACT
Source organism: Anguilla anguilla (assembly GCF_013347855.1). Taxonomy (NCBI): domain Eukaryota; kingdom Metazoa; phylum Chordata; class Actinopteri; order Anguilliformes; family Anguillidae; genus Anguilla; species Anguilla anguilla. Next base: position 69,866,055 of record NC_049203.1, on the reverse strand, counting down.
CCTGCAGCCCAATCTGGATCCCGACCCGCCTCATACACTCCTGCAGCCCAATCTGGATCCCGACCCACAGTTTAAGGAGCGCTGCATTAACTGTAAAACCCAATGCATCATGGGAAGGGCTTTAAGAGCACTAAGCAACAGGGCTCTATGGTAAGTGCTCTATGGTAAGCGCTCTATGGTAAGTGCTCTATAGTAAGCGCTCTATGGTAAGTGCTCTATAGTAAGCGCTCTATGGTAAGGGCTCTATAGTAAGCGCTCTATAGTAAGCGCTCTATGGTAAGTGCTCTATAGTAAGGGCTCTATGGTAAGCGCTCTATAGTAAGTGCTCTATGGTAAGGGCTCTATGGTAAGCGCTCTATGGTAAGGGCTCTATAGTAAGCGCTCTATGGTAAGGGCTCTACAGTAAGCGCTCTATGGTAAGTGCTCTGTGGTAAGCCCTCTATGGTAAGCACTCTATGGTAAGTGTGCGCTGGCGATGTGGCGGGGGGTTACCAGCTCCATCCAGGAGTTGACGCTGACGGTCAGCGGGTCGAGCGACTCCACATAATGCCACCAGTGCCGGGGGACGAACAGCACCTGCGTGGGGACGAGGGGACAGGGGAGGGGCTTAGAGCTGGGAGGGGACAGGAGAGGGGGTTTAGAGCTGAGAGGGGACAGGGGAGGGGCTTAGAGCTGGGAGGGGACAGGTGAGGAGTTCACACACACACACACACACACACACACAAGCAGAGTGTAGAGACACATGGCACACGAGACACAAACCCCCTTCACACGCGACGCTTCTACACACACACCTCTCACACAAACACACGTGCACAAGCGCACACAGGAACACGCACGTGCATGAGCGCACACAGGAACACACACGTGCACGAGCGCACACAGGAACACGCACGTGCACGAGCACACACAGGCACACGCACGTGCACGAGTGCACACAGGAACATGCACGTGCACGAGCGCACACTAACGCTGCTCTGCTCAGGTGTTATTTGCCATTAGATGGCAGCAGTGACTTTTCCAGTGGCTGCTCGACCGCACGCTGGAGCAGGTTAGTCACACAGACCGTTCTTTTTTGATCAGTTAACCCAGCATTAATTATTACAGGATTTAGCCAAACTAAACTATCGCCTGCTCCCACTGCACTGGGAATTGACGTTCAGTTTTTTAAAAAAGCTGCAAGCCTGATAAGACGATAAAATGCTGTATATGTTGTTTGATTTGTAAAGTTTAAATCTGAAAGGAATTTGAGGACACAGTACACAACTCCTGACACCCAAACCACAAACTGAGGGAGGAAGTCACCAGACTTTAAAGGCACAGATTTAACAGTGTATGTGTTTTTAATATAGCCTACTTAATATAGTTTTAAATATGTGCTTAAAAGTATATTCATACTATAAATGTACGTGCTTTTCAGTCTTCTTACGCAAGACTGCCATGTGAGCGTTAGCCCTTTAAGGTGTTTGATCACAAATGTGTGATTGGAGCATCTTTAACTGAACATTCTAATGCTGATGTCACAATCGCTGCCGGTGACTGAAAGCAGCGGAGTTCTAGAACACTGACTTGTGTTCTAGAACTCTGACACTGACACTGACGGAATTCTGAACAGAAAAAGAAAACATTCCAAAAAAAAGCCTACTCTTCAAAGGGGTGAAATAAAACTGGATGGTAGAAGCAGCGCGTGTTCCCTACAGTCTGCGCCACCGTGTCGCAGCTGTTAAATCTCTTTATCGCTGCTGCTCTCCTGTGTGTGCTGGGCCCTTTCACGCACTCTGGGCTTCTCTCTGTCCGTAGTGCCGGCTGCACTCCTAACAAAAGGGCACGCAGATAAGCTTTTCCAAGAACTGCACTAATCAACGCGCTGGGCTGTGTGCACACCACAGGACACCCGCTCTTACTGTCCCGTGCTGAAACTGAATTACACGGCAATATGCCTGAAATATGTGGACTTAGCATTTAAATACATAGCATGATCTAGAATATATTGATAAATATATGTCACAGAAGAGTATATGTTAAATGTATGGCAATACCTGAATGCAGCAATGTGTACATTTGCCTGTATATTTTGAAGTGCTGCAATATCTTGATAATGTACGTTATCAGTATGTTCTGTTTCCATTAGCGATAGCCAGGTTTGTGTGGCCCCCAGAAGGTCACTGAAGGTCACAGTTCAATATGGGGAGGGTTCGATTGGCGACCGGTTAAAAATCAGGACATTTTGTGCGACCACGGAAACTGTTTTAATACCACACATGCAGAACGCAATCTCGCACGTGCACACGCACCTTTACTTCCTGTTCTTGCTCTTGTTGCTATGATGGAAAACATCACCAGGCCCACAGCCTTAATCAGTGGGAGCCATTTCCTGTTAAAATGTGAGCCCACAGTAGCACTTCCTCCGGAACGGCGCCCGCGGCTACAGACCGTCTTCAGAGTGACATAATCACCAAAGCCACAGGCCTCTCTCACGCAGACCCGGGTTCGAGCCACACAGGGACACTCCTTCCGCAGGGAGAGAGCCAGCGAAAGTCACCGGACATGCGCATGACACCGTCACGCAGTTTCCACTGCGGTCCTGTGACACGATCGCCCGGCAATAAACATTATACAGCCCGTTTATGCCCCAGCATCTCTGCACAAGAGCGCTGACACTGCGCCTCACTGTCACTGTCCCCATTTAGAGGAAACACATCACAAGCCTGCACACGGCACCTGGACTTCACCGAGACATCGTGACTGATTGCAGACTAATAACTCATAAAATCACCCCGCCAGATTCGCAATGAACAAACGATCGATTTCCAAACGCCTGTCGGAGAAACCGACCAATCAGACGCGCTGACGAGCGATGAATTCTGGATTTGTAAAGGGCCGTGCTGGAAGTGCTGGCGAAAGGCGGCTCGTTTAACAGAAGCGTGGAGCCGTGCAGACTCCCGCTCAGAGCCGCTCGCTCTTCCTGGCGCTGCTCTGGATGTAGCGGCCGCTAAAGGAAGTGGAGCGTGCGCCGCACGGACCGGGCTCCAGGATTTACGCCAACGCCAGGGTGGCACAGACTTTAATCCAGTCTGGGCCGGGGGGGTGAGGGGGGGTGTGGTGGCGAGGGTGAGGGGGTGAGGCGGTGAGGGGGTGGGGGGGTGAGGGGGTAAATCAGCACGCGAGCCGAGCCTTCCGTTTCGTTAGCGGGCGCTAAAAGAACTCCGTGCTAAAAGAGTGGCCAGGAGGATGAAATGCTCCTCTAATGAGCGTTACCTTCATCAGGAAATGCAGCCGAAACGCTGATAAACGAGGATAAACACTGATAAACGAGGATAAACGCTGATAAATGAGGATAAACGATTAAAATAATTAAACTCTGACTTCACACGGCTCTGACCTCCAGCAAAATGGCGGCGTTCTTCAACCAGTTTACCAGCATCGCCTTCATTTTGAGCCACTTTACAGCAGTTTCAACAGGTCAGACCGGGTAGCAGATCTACACCAGCAGGTGTACAGCTCTCATGTGCAACAGGTCAGACCGGGTAGCAGATCTACACCAGCAGGTGTACAGCTCTCATGTGCATCAGGTCAGACCGGGTAGCAGATCTACACCAGCAGGTGTACAGCTCTCATGTGCATCAGGTCAGACCGGGTAGCAGATCTACACCAGCAGGTGTACAGCTCTCATGTGCATCAGGTCAGACCGGGTAGCAGATCTACACCAGCAGGTGCACAGCTCTCATGTGCATCAGGTCAGACCGGGTAGCAGATCTACACCAGCAGGTGTACAGCTCTCATGTGCATCAGGTCAGACCGGGTAGCAGATCTACACCAGCAGGTGTACAGCTCTCATGTGCAAGAGTCTGATTTGTCATGCCGCTCAAAACGATGCTTCCCAGGCGAAGCAGCACATCCATTCTCTGCTTTCAGAAAAATAAAATACTTCTACTCTGATCTATGGCACACTTCACATTTTAGTGCATAATTTAAATCCCATTCATAACGTTGCTAAGCTCCGGAAATATATAATGGCAAAGGCTATCAGTCCTTCTGATTAATTGAAGGGGAAGAGAGTACCAGCACTGGAGAGGACTAATTAAAGAAAATGGCAGCATGCAGTAGACAGCTTATTCTTGCTGAGCACTTTGACAGATCTATTTTGGATGCGTGTTAAAGATGCCATCGGACATTCAGGAGGCAAACGTACCTCGCGTCCCACTTTAACTGTCAGGTTGAGTCTTGGCATCCAGGTAGACAGGTTTTCTTTAGCAATTTGAAGTGCAGGTTTTCTGGAATGTTTTTTTTTCAAAATTGTAAGTCAGTGTTTTGGAACTCCACTGCTTTCAGTTACCAGCTCCTCGGGGGACAAATAAAGTTTATTGAATTGAACTGAGTAGTGATTGTGACATCAGCATTAGAATGTTCAGTTAAGAACATTCTAATCGCACGTTTGTGACCTCACACATTAAAGGGTTAAAACCCTGTAGAGATTTAGAGCAGTCTTTGTTAAGACTCTTTCACCCTGAATGGAAGGGTGTCACACTGTAGGTGCTTTTCCACTTTTTTACCTGAGGGAGCAGGTGACTGAGTGACACTGCTGTTTCTCCTCTGTCGTTACCTGTAAAAGCAGGTATCTGTGTGCTGTTTTTTTACCTATGGAAGCAGGTGACTGAGGGACACAGGTGTCTCTCCTCTGACATTGCCGGTAGACGCAGGTGTGTTTCTCCTCGGTTGTTACCGGTAGACGCAGGTGTGTTTCTCCTCTGTTGTTAACGGTAGACGCAGGTGTGTTTCTCCTCTGTTGTTACCGGTAGACGCAGGTGTGTTTCTCCTCTGTTGTTACAGGTAGACGCAGGTGTGTTTCTCCTCTGTTGTTACCGGTAGACGCAGGTGTGTTTCTCCGCGCGGTTCTCACCTGCCCGGGCTCCAGCGTGACCGTGTGGGCTCTGGCTCCGGAGAAGGCGGGGAAGCGCTGGAGGTCGGGGCGCGTCACGCTGACCCGGCTGAACACGCTGGACTCCTCGTACGGGACCCTGGTGGGGTACAGGCAGCCCGTGTCCTCGGGGGGGAACAGGTGCCATCTTTTCCTGCAGGGGAAAGTTTGAGTCGTTACGCGACTAGGAGACACAAAATGGCCCCCGTGGGGCGATAACTAGAGTTACACTGTATGGAAAATGTCAGTAAATAGCGGGAGCGCGGTTTAGTCGACTCTACTCCACGGTGCAGAAGTAAACGAGGCCTGGCAGGATTTATTTTCGCATAAAGAGACAGCGGGGGTCCTGGAATGAAATGAGGAACATGTTTCAGTGGCCTGACAGCTTATGAGAGCGTTAGCACACTAGCGGGGAGCACGGCAGTGTGGCACAGTGGGTAGGGAACTGAGCTTGTAACCGAAAGGTTCGATTCCTGGGTAGGACACTGCCGTTGTACCCTTGAGCAAGGTACTTAACCTGCATTGCTTCAGTGTACATCCAGCTGTATAAATGGATGCAATGTAAAAAGAAAAAAAAATGTGTAAAAAGTTGTGTGGATAAGAGCGTTTGCTAAATGGCTGTAATGGTTAGCGCGGAGCGAACTCGTTAGCGCCCTAGTGGTGAGCGTGGAGTGAACCCGCGCTGGTTAGCGCACTAGCGGTGAGTGCAGAGTGAACCCGCGCTGGTTAGCGCACTAGCAGTGAGCGTGGAGTGAACCCGCGCTGGTTAGCGCACTAGCGGTGAGCGTGGAGTGAACCCGCGCTGGCTAGCGAGGCCTCAGCGGACTTAGCGCCTCATTCCCATTCAGGTGGATTCAGCGAGAAACGCAAAGAGGTCTGAGAGTGGAACACCGCACAGCTCCCAGCGATGCACCCTAACAATACCAATATTCTGTATTACAGAATTACAGAATAGGGAGAGACACAGGATTCTCCTCTCTCTCTCTCTCTGGGGTTGAACAGTTGCACTTAAAGAGAGCGGTTTCAAACGCAAGCGGACAGTATATACTCACTGGCATCCAAGTCCTCTTTCAGGGTCGTGCATTTTTAAAAGGATGTTTTTTTAAAATTCCTGGATAACTTCATATTCTGAATATGAATCAGGCATCAGCCAAGAGGCTCCCAGGGAAAAGGTTAAACAACCGCAGAATTTTGATTGGTTAAAAATGTAAGCCATATAAGCGGGCTGTTCAATCTAAGCAACAAGGCCAGCTACATTAGAACTCCAGTAGCATACACAGCTCAGGGGTACATCATACACAGGGGTCCAGGTCCCTGGTCCTGCACTTTTACAGGGTCCGCCGATTCTCATTTTTACCCTAAAATCAGCCACCGTTTCAGACTCAGGGAACCTGAACAGGTGAGTTTACTGTGTAAACAACTGCTTTCACTAATTCAGTGCCAAATAACAACAAAACACCAGCCGTCCCTGCAGCTCTCCAGGACCAGGGCTACAGATGCATATGTAATAGAGTAAGATGCATTCTGGGGAAAAAACTCCTGCCTGCAGGTTTCACTGAAAGAGAGAGAGAGATATCACAGTGTACCTTGGTCACAGCTAGCAGGACAGGCCTCAGTATACAATACACACATTCATATGCAGCACATTATCACCAACCGACAGCGATAAGTATTCAAAATCATCGCTGAATACGTGCGCTGGTCACAAGTGGATCGCTTCCCACCATCTATCCCTATTTTCACGAGTGAGTCGTTTCACACGACACCGGAAGGACGTCTGCTCGCGTCCCCATTCTGAAGCAGCGAGATGGTATTCAGATAAACGGGTGGAACGAATGAGGGCTCTATAGAAGGAACAAAAATAACAGCACCTCCTCCTGTGAGGCAGACAAAGGAACTTATCTGTAGGTATGAAATTCCTCTCTAGTCGCTACGGATAATGGCATCCATCTGCTAAATATGGCCGCACATGAAAAAAAATAAAAAAAGAGAGAGAGAGAGAGAAACGGACCAATTAAAAAGGACAAGAGCGAGCGTGTGAGAGCCTCTGGCAGCTCAGACAGGCCGTTTCTTTGTCAGGCCGCCGCACAGCCTGTACTGAACAATGGCAGCGTCGGCGCCATTCAGCGGCACTTCAGTTCATATCTCCGGCTCGCTCCCTCTCAGACGCACCCCGGCACAAACCGCTTTCTCTTTCAGAGAGAGAGAGGGAGCGACAGACTCGCTTTCGTTCCCGTGACTGAAAGTAGCCGGAAAGAGAAGTCCCCGCGCAGTCTGAAGGGTTGAGCAATCTGCAAACCCACTCAGAAGTCCTGACTGGCGGGGGTCATTACCGGGAACTGTCCCCGAAAAAAACTCACTCGACTGAGCCGCCATTTCCACTGTGCGCGCGACTTCGCGCCTCCTTTATCCTCGGCGCTAACGCGGGTAATTTGTTTCGCTCGAACCCGGGCACCCCTCCCCTCACCACAGCAGTCTCCATCACCGAGGCTTGCTTCAGATGAAAAGGGACGGCTTGGCCTCGTCGTTTTTCAGTTTTTTTTTTTTTTTTTTTTTTTTTTTTTTTTTTTTTTTTTGCATGATGTGGCGCTGACGGCTCTTACCTCCCTTGCACCTGTAGGACCAGGTTGCACCCGTACGAGTCCAGGTGGCACGGGGTGTTGGCGCCAGCCGTGCCGATCCAGAGGGTGCTCTCCCGCCCGTTTCGACCCGGGTACCCGAAGTCCGACCATGCCACGCCCTGCCAACCACGGAAAAAACACGCTGCACGCTTCATATTTTACATTTCAGTCATATCTTCTGTAAGCGCTTCATTTCCTCTTCAGGCAGCCGCAATGTGCCGGATTGGAACCCGCAAACCCTCATGACCATGCACCACTGAAAGGTGACGACCGCTTAGTCAAACTACTTACTCTACTTCTCTTTTAGAAGGCACATTAATAAGTCACTAGCAGAATGTTTGCTTTCCGTAGACCACACACAACCCAGGTGGGTCATCAATCTGTCAAAATAATTTAGTTTTTAAAAAAATAAAAACCTCAGGGATTGCGCCCAGCGCCCTGGATAATGGAATCATTACTATATCCAGGGAACTGTGAATGATAAACCGAGTCATGCTGGCTTTCAGAAACTTTTAAATGGCTCTATTCATCATGGGAACCTTGGTCCGCCCGTCCAAAATGTCGCGTTTCAGCAGAGCTGTCAAAGAGGCACACAACTCATAAGCATTTATTATTGTTCCCGGCAAAGTTAAATAAAAGCAGAGAGCTGGGATTACAGGTACACAGCCTGTCACGATTCAATGTTTTCTGCACCGCGAACGCAAGCAAATTATAATCAATACAAAAATAAAATCATAATCATAATCAAGTAAGTGCTTCAGGAGAAACTGGTCCTGTCAAGTAATATGCACCTGGGAAAACACCTGAACTGATTTGGTTTTCAGTTTTAAATGAATGCTACACCAGGTAAACATCAGCACTTGAATGAATTTGAGAGTGATGCATCATGGGACACATTCTCGCAGTGTGGAATGAGGTCACGTGCACGGTGCTCTGCCCCACGGGTCCCTAGGGTCAAAGGTCAGATTAGAGTTAACCCAGCAGAAGGAATCAAGCCAAAGGCATGTTTTGTTTGCTTTGGGTGTCCTTTAAATGACCTTTTAAACATCGCTTATCAGTTATGGCTCAATTCTGCGTCTTCATACTTTGTGTGAGGCAGACGAGGGCCAGTGTAAGAGCCAAATGACTGACTGAAGAAGACCAAACCGTGACGGATGAATAAAACCTTCTTTCTTTTGTTTAGAGGGTGAGAAGGCGAGAGATTTAAGAGGAAAAACCCCAGAATCACTTCTTGCAAAGTGATGAAACAGAGGCGATAAACTTTAAGGTCCGCTCTGTTCATCACAAGCCCCGGATTCTAAAATGGCTGCCTTTACGGCTGCCCTGGAGTGGAAATATAAACTCTGAAAGCGAGGCGGCGGGCTGGCAGCGAGACACTGGGAGATAAAAACCTTCTGACAATAAACCGATGGAATCTGCGTGAAGACCGATGGAGGGAGGAAGATGGAAACGTTTTGCATCTTCGCCTCCATTCCGGGCTTAACAAACAGGCTGAGAGGCCGTCACGCTCCCCTGGGGGCCCGGTCCCCCCCTGCCAGACGACCAGCGACCGTCACCCGCCAACCAGAGACCGCCGCCCGCCAGCCGAACACCTCCGTCCGTCCACACACTCAACGTCTCACAAATCAGAGCGCAGAAAACCTCCACAGTAATAACAAGGTCCATCGCTCTTATCAAACACAGGCACGTGGTCTGTGTGTTGAATTCGCAACCGATGGTGACTTTACGGTCCATATACAAATAGAAATTAGCTAAATTAAACAGGCTTCACCAATGCAGTTTCCGACACCGGACAGATGAAACACTTCACACAGCCAGGAGGGCTCTTTCTCCATGAGGTGTGTAGCTGGGACAGGTCTAGAAACCGCAACCTTTCAAGTTCCTGTTAACAGGAAAAAAGTCATCGAGCAGGTGAACAGGAAGTGAACTTCTCCTATAAAACAGACACGTTGGTTGGAATGTACGCGCTCTTCTCCAAAGAGGTCCCCTGGTGGGACGTCTGGAGGCGGAGCAGAGAGACAGGCCTACCTCAAACATGGAGAGAGACAGAGGCCTACCTCAAACATGGAGAGAGAGAGAGGCCTACCTCAAACATGGAGAGAGACAGGCCTACCTCAAACATGGAGAGAGAGACAGGCCTACCTCAAACATGGAGAGAGACAGGCCTACCTCAAACATGGAGAGAGAGAGAGGCCTACCTCAAACATGGAGAGACAGGCGTACCTCAAACATGGAGAGAGACAGGCGTACCTCAAACATGGTGAAAGACAGGCGTACCTCAAACATGGAGGGCTTGTCCTCGAACAGCAGGGCCAGGTACTTGTAGTCAGCGTAGGCCCAGTGGTGGGAGAGGGGGAGCTCACAGAAGGGCCCAGAGCCAGCCTTGCTCTGGCCTTTGGCCCAGCACAGAAACTCCCTCACTGTGGCCTCTCTGTAAGAGCACTGCGTCTCAAACAAAGGAGCTTCGCCAACAAGGAAGGAAGAGGGGAGAGGGGAGAGGGGAAGAGAGAGAGAGGGAGGGAGGGAGGAGAGAGAGAGAGAGAGAGAGGGGGGAGTGAGAGAGGGAGAGGTCATTGTCATCATTGTTGTTGTTATTCTGATTGATTAGTATGCTTTGGCAAAATGTATCTCAAAATATGGCATGAATTTGAAATTTGAATTTGAGAGAGAGAGACAAAGAGAGAGAGAGGAGAAAGAGAGAGAGAGCAAGAGAGAGCGAAAGAGGTCACGTTTTTGAAAGGGACTGCAGAGAATTACATTAACTGGCTCAAATCGACTGTCAATAAATGAAGGATTTTGGTAAATTGATTTAATTCCGCAGGCCGACAGACAATCAGAACACATCAAAATGATACAAGGCTGCATCTGTGCAGTGAATAAGTTTTCTATCGCCGCTACGAGTTTCAATTAAATCTCCTGCCTGATTTCCAGTTCATTGACTATTGTTAAGACAGAGCGTCAGTTTCTGAAGCCGGCGATGAGTTTTATAATGAAGTGTGTTAAATTACATCTTGTGTCCAAGAGGGTTTTTTTTTTACTGTCAGAAATTACACCTGGAAAAAATGGATTTAGCAGTTAAATTAGCCTGCTCCCTTCCTGGAGAAACTCCCCTCGTTGTCATGCGCGGGCGGCGACGATCTCGTCTGCATGTTTGCATTACAAAACTAAACTAATAAAATGGAGAATGTGAACAGACAAACGGAATCGTGCAGAATATGATATGAGACTTATTACTGAAGCCCCGTCAGCACCTCACAGCTCACAGCCTGTCAGCACTGCTGACGCGTAAACAGCTGCTAGAGTCCGAACATGGTCAGGAACCTCAAATTCGCCACTTGCCATTGCGGGCCCTGGGAAACTTCAAAGAGACAAGAAGCAGGTGTCGGGGGAGGTAGCAATTTATGGTGTGAATGTCTGTCTGTCTGTGTGTGTGTGTGTGTGTGCGTGTGTGTATGTGTGTTCACACCTATTTTCAGTTGGGTCAGTTTTTTTGACCAGTCAGAAGCAATCCAAGGTGTCAATCACTCCATGACAAGAAGATGACCCTTTTTTATATGCAAGCATCTGCCTCTCTTAAACCGTTTTGTTTATCATAGTGGATTTAGGACAATTTGTGTTTCTAACGAATGTTAGACTACTTTTGCATCTCTTTGTTTTACGCAAAAAGTTAGCCTTGACTCCCTGACTCCCTGACCCTCCCTTTTAGTTTAAAAAATAAACAGAAAACTTATGATTTGGATATGTGTGTCTGTCTCCAAGTTTATAACGACAATTAATTCAAAACTTATTTGTGTACTATTAATGTTTGTATTTAATTATGAATTTCACTGCACATTATTTATGGTCATTGTGTAAGCCTACCAATTGTAAATATTGTAAATGGTAAATGGACTGCATTTATATAGCGCTTTAATACAAAGCGCTTTACAATCGATGCCTCTCATTCACCCATTCACACACACACACACACTCACACACCAACGGTGAGAGGCTGCCATGCAAGGTACCAATCAGCTCGTTGGGAGAAATTAGGGGTTAGGTGTCTTGCTCAGGGACACTTCGACAAGCCCAGGGTGGGGGATCAAACCGGCAACCCTCCGACTATGTCGCCCCCGCATTTCATGTACATTTCATTATACATGAAATGTTCTGCCACGGTTGTGACCAACACTCTTGTGAAAAAAAAAAAATACATTTTAACCTCAGTGGGTGTCATTTCAAAATCTTCTTACTTTTTCCCTCTCGTCTTTTTCCGATGCGAAATCGGACCGCCTTCCGGTCCAGGATTTGTGACAACTGCTCTACGTTCCAGTCTAGTGCTGGCCAATCAGAAGCCATGCCGAAGAAGACCACGGGCTGCTGCAGAGATTCCAAAATCTCCCGTGCCTCCTCTGGGGTAAAGGGCTTCACTGACATGTCTACAATTCATAAGAGGGTAGAGTTAGGACCAAGACGGCACACTGTTGCATACCGGGACAGTGTGTGAACGCAAGCACCATCACCGCTATGTAGGCTGATGTTCATTCTGCAAGGCCAGCTCTGGGTGGCTGAATGGCTTCACTTTATAAATTCTAAGTTTTTGGAGCTGCATGGTGATGATATCTGGGAAAATAGTACTGCAACACATGGTTGTTGGTTTATAAAATAGGTGGAGGATTTCAGCAATACAATTCAGCCAAACTGAACCAAAAAGTATCCAGTTGTATAAACAAATGTGAAAAGTAGGATTTCTACTGTAGGTTAAAATTCAGCATTTAGAGAGACTGATAACTAACAGCCAAAGTAAATAATGCATTTAAGTACTTATTCTACATTTAAAATAGGCTATCTAATCCAGTAGGCACTGTTTGCTTGCTAGCTGTGGACTTACGAAAAGCTGTTCACGGGCAGCCGTTTAACTTTAAAATAATATATTGAACAAAGAAACAAATTCAATCCCGAATCACTATCTAGAATATACCGTTGGGATACCCTAGTAGCTACTAGCCGCGTAGCTAGCCAGTTAGGTATATATAACATTTCTTAGAATGTTTTTTCCTAATTAAAAAGACAGTCACAAACGCGGTAACGCACCTATTGTTCCTGAAACATGCAAGTCCGTACCTCAAAGAGTCGCAAATAATATACGTCATACCCACTCAAATTCTGAAAAACACACGTAAAATCTATTGTGGTGATTATTTTTCCGATGGAATTCAAGTTATCTCACCAAAATTCTCATCAATATTTGAATGAAGCCCCTATCCCTGCAATTCAACTTTGAGTACACGTTCCTTCTCCTGTTGTAAACAAACCTCACGTGAGTGCTTCGATATTTTTTTCACTGAGAATGTTGCTGTGTACAAGTTCAGCCATATTGGCTCTTGCCGTGTTGCACAGTAACTCACTTGCTAGGCAACCTGAATCCAAAATGGGGTACACAGAGTTACAGTTTCACAGTGACGTCTATTTCCGTCTCGTTGTTGCCCATGCGCAGTAAAGTTTCAACCGTACCAGCGGTAGCGGTTGTTGTTTTTTGTTCCTCTGTACAGTTAACACTTTACCGAAGTACCTCATTTTGACAATTTTTTTTTAACATTTAGGTATAACTTCAACTTCAAGATCCTGGCAAGTTAAATGGGTGCCGTACCGAGTACGGAGGGCGAAAGGGAACCCCTGCTTGTCCCCGTTCCGCCCGAGGCGAGCATACAGCCTGCCTACAGCCGAGTCTATGGAAGAAGATGGCTGGTCCTGGCAATGTTTTCTCTTTTGGCGTTTATGCAAGGAATGGTGTGGAACACATGGGGTCCGATACAGAACTCTGCCAGACACGCTTACGGCTTCGAAAACACAGACATCGCCGTGCTGGTTCTGTGGGGTCCAGTTGGGTTTGCGCCGTGGCTTCTGTTCATGTGGTTAATGGATAAGAAAGGTGAGTTGTTTTGTTTGTGGTAATAACCGGCAATAGAACTCTGTGATTGGCACTCGTTGTTGCATAGATTTTGGTCTTAATTGCTCTAATTAGATAGCCAGCGCTGTCACTAGAGAATACAGTCGGACATCTCCAACAAAGAGTGTCTTTGTTATTTATTTCGCAATGTCTCATTACGATGTATGCCTGAGGGGGGGGGGGGGGGGGGGATCATTATTTCGTCTAATGGTTTGTCATTTTTGAAGATTTGAAAGAACATCCTGACTTGTGAATCTGACATGTGCGAGTAGTTATCATAGCCTGATCAAGGGAATGTTAACTTGCTGTTGTACATTGTGTATCTTGACATCTAGGCACTGTTCTAAACGTTTTAGACATTAGTTGAATATACTGTAGAATCTGAACATAAGCCGGCCTATATGGTATCATAAAATGCTTAGTGTACTGGTACTCTATGTTGTAAAACCAAATAAGCCTTATTGTGGTAGCCTACTTTCACTTTAAAAAACATCCGTCCCTTTTCCCTAAGACACCCGAAGAAAATAGCGCCACCCGTGATCGTCTGTGTTTGGTGTGATGCTGTAAGGCTTGTTGTTATAATTGCGTGCTCAATAAGACAAATTAACAGCTCCGTCAGAGTGCGTGATATCCTGACACATTCAGAACGCCCTAGCCCTCTGAAATCAAATGGATCCTTTATACTCACGCTGAAAAAGCTTTCGCCTACAGCCTGACATTTAATATTGGCCCCTCTTGAACGCTTTGCAACTGTGTAGAACCAATTTGCTTAGGTATGGCAACTTCCACGAGGAACACCAACGGCTCTTTTACTCGGTATATTGGATCTGACACAGTAGCATACTTCTGTGGTCAAAGGCCAACCAAAGCCCCGAAAATAATAGATTATCCGGTTTAATGCACGTGGTGCTAATGGCAATGTGGACATTTAAAATGTCACAATATTGTGTAATTCGATCATGCATACTTCGTTGGCAGCATTTCTTCTGTTATTCATTATTTTCCAATAAAATTTTAGTCGTTGTCATTTAAGAGAAATGCTTGTCCAACTTTCCAAGTCTCCTGAGCAGCTTTAATAATAACTAAACGTCACCCTGAATTAGCCTATAAAATCTTTTCATGGTGAGTGAAAATTAGTGTTACAATAATCATGGTCTGTACATACTGTCTGAACGCAGATGCAGTTACCCCTAGTAGACACAGGCTTTGTTGTAATACTTTCCAGCTGTAGCCTAGGTGAAACTGATCTGATCTTGCAGATTGCGTTTTTAAGGATAAGCGGTTTTGTTATGTTTAATTTAGCCTAACTGTTCCTGAACTGATTTGGTTGGTTTCGTGAAAGTTACTGGAATGCTGCAGTCCGTTTGAACACTGCTAGGCTACCAGCTTTTCCCTGGTTATGCAAAGGAGAGTCCTTCAGAGAGCTGTACACACTGTTCCCGTCAGAGTCCATTGGTCAAACCCCAGCAGTTCCAGAGTGTCTAACCACAATGTTGTGCTTAAGAGTAGCCATGTTCCCCAGTTACACAGAAAGCTGGAGTGTTTACCTCATGTTTAACTTAATTTTGCCATTTTTTTAGTGACCTCATAATCACCAGCTCTTTAAAAAAATATGTTTTGTGGAAGACAACCAGGTTTTTTTTTTTTGAAGCACCAGATCATTACTGAACCCATGACTTGATGTCTTTTGAAATAAATCTTCTTGTCTTCTGACAAGTGTTCACAGGCCGGCAAGCCACAAAACCAGTTCCTTCACGTCGTCCTTAGAGACGTCTCTGACCACACCAAGCGCACGCTGACAGATAGGTCAGGTGACTTTTATAACGAGAGTGCACGTCAGCATTGTCTTAACGTTTAAGAAAAGGCAGAAGAATGTATAATGTAAGACCAGTGGGCTTCTTGAGGGCAACATTGTCGTTTAAACGGTTGTGTAATGGTACTGACGGGTTTCTTAACACAGGAAACACCTCTTTAACGACATGATTCTGTTCTTCAAACCTGTGCAGATTTCCTTTGGTGTGTGTGTATGTGTGTGTGTTTAACACAAGTAGTTATTTTCAAATTGCATCAAAACCTTGTTACTTTTCCAGTTTTAGTAGCCCTTGTTATCAGTTTATTAAAATGTTGAGCAGTGTTGTCGAGCTGAACAGTATTATTTACTTTTATGGAGTCTGTATGTCTTCAATCGTCGATCAGACATGTCTCAGAAAAGCTGCTTGGTGGGAATTTCCACAGCGCGATCACAGTGAGCAGAAAAAGGGAGGAGGGTTGGGTGGAGAGTTTCTGTCTTCTCTGGTTGGCCATTATTAGATTAATATTTCAGAAACGCTGCTTACACCTTCAGAAAGCCCTGGGCCGAGAAGGTCAGCAGAAAGCCAGAAGGCCTTCCGTAGCCCAGGGTTAGGGTTGTGTCTCTGGGGCATAGCAGAGGGGCTGCAGGCTCAAATCCAGCTAAGCCCCATTTCACTGGGGAGATCTGCTGGCTCTTGTGTGTGTGTGTGTGTGTATGTGTGTGTATGTATATATATATATGTGTGTGTGTGCGTGTGTGTATGTATGTGTGCATGTGTGTGTACGCGTGTATGTGTGTGTGTATATGTGTGTGTGTGTGTGTGCGCATTTTTTTTTTTTTCTTTCTTCAGAACAGTGCTGATTTCTCATGCTGTACAGTGCGCTGGCAGAGACGCGTATGATGGGGCTGTGACGCGCTCCCTGTAACGTGCTTAAGTGGAGCGCGCAGGCTGCTGAGCTGGCAGGAGTCCTCCGGAGTGGATCTGCCTCCACAATCCCTGCGAAGACCCTCCGATCCCCCGGCTCCCTAAGCCAATCCCCTGGCTCCCTCCCTGCCCTAAGCCCCGCATTCGGAATGAACCGGGCCTATAATTGGCTAAGCCGTAAGAAATCTTTATATCACAGAATTGCCTCAAATCCCCCCCTCCCCTCCCCCCCCTCCCCATCCCACCACCCCCTCCCCGACCCAAAATGGAAATGTATTGGGGCTATTACATTTCACTGGGGGAGTGTTAAGTAATATTGGCAGCGACAGCGACTTCCCCCCGCAGTCGTGTGAAATGATGGTGATTTCTTGGCTTTTCTTTAAATACGATCCCTCAGGTTTTCTGGCTCAGGCTCCACCGTCCGCCTTATTTCATAAAGTTTAGAGCGTGTTATTATCTGGCACTGCCGTTTTTTTTTTTTGTTTTTTTTTTAAAGAACCCAGGTGCTGACAATTTTATAGGTAATTTAAAAATATTTTCCACGGAGATACCGCTAAGGCCGGTCCTCCCAAGTCTCGATAAGCCTCGCGCAGAAGTCGTCTGGATTAATGGCGATGTTTTATTTGAATGCGTCGTGATAAAGCTGAATATCGGAGCCGGCTGAACCGGTGTAATAGGAAAGATGGCGTGTTTGTTTCTGCTTATCTGACTTCTTTGTTCAACCTGGGCCATTTGCAGCAGTGACTCAGCGTTAGTAGTTCTTGATCTACAGGCGCAGCTGAGACGGATGTGTGTGTCCTCTTTACTGCACGCCCGCCGCGTCTTCAGGCCTGAAATTTACAGCAGTTCTGTCAAGAGACGGCGCTTCGCTCCTTAACTGGAATGCAGGTGGAGAGAAGGGTGCGTTTATAACGCAGTTTCAGACCTTCACTGCGCATCGAATTTCCAACGAGCCGTCGGGATTACAGCTGCCGTTCCGGTCTATTCGGTGGCGGCGGCGGCATCAATAACTTTTCTTCGCGGCAGACGGCGTTCGTCCTCCCCCCCCCCCCCCCGGAGAGACGCTGAAAATGGCTGCTCTTTCAGACCGAGTGGCGGACAGTAACGGCCGTCCACGATGTGTCTGGTGGCCTAACAGCGGTAAAACTTCGTTCTTCCCGATTCCTTCTGCACTTTGTCGAAGCGCCGCTGGCGGGGCCAGCAGATGTGGTGCCGTGCGTCCGTCCGCGCGCGTCGGTAATAGAAGCGCAGGAGGGCGGGGCCGTCCGCCCGCGCGCATCGGTAATAGAAGCGCGGGAGGGCGGGGCCGTCCGTCCGCGCGCGTCGGTAATAAAAGCGCGGGAGGGCGGGGCCGTCCGTCCGCGCGCGTCGGTAATAGAAGCGCGGGAGGGCGGGGCCGGGGGGAGGGCGGGGCCGGGGGGAGGGCGGGGCCGGGGGGAGGGCGGGGCCGGGGGGAGCGCTTATTAAGTTCGGCTCGTTTCTGAGAACGCGCTTCGCAGCAGCTTCCCTGCGGAACCTTCGGAGAAACAGGTCTCCTGAGTTTGTGAATAAAAACCCGCCGGTCGGCATGGAGACCGGGCCAGGTGAGCCGGGGCGGAGCTCCACCTGTCGGTGGCTCTCTCAGGGCCGAGGGGAGCGCCAGCGTTGCTTTTAATTCTGTTGTTGATCTTCTTCTTCTTCTCCTTGTTTGTTTAGCAGACTCTCTTTATCCAGACGATTGAGGTCTCTATGGAAACAGATTCACAGTCTTTCTTTAAAGTCTTTCTTTAAAGTTTAAAGTCTTCCTCAGTTTCCCGATTTGCGTCCTCTGTAAGACAGTATAATCCCACACGGGGTTCAAAACTGCAGCCTTCTGCCAACAATTTAAATTTTGTAGCTAATCACTGTTTCACATTATACACAGTGCGTAGAGCAAGGCTAATGACCGGCCTTATAGGGAATTCATGTTATTACTGTTAATGAGACTCACTGTGTTCTTATTAAAAAGCAACACTTAAAACTTACACACATGAACACCTGCCACCTGCCACTGTGGTCTGATCAGTTCTTGCTGAGGAAGTGTGAAATTTAGGGTTTCCTGTGAATCTTTTGGACTGAAAACAATTGCTTGACGTTTGGGCAGGAACACTGTATGTGCTTAAATATAGGCTGAATCTCTAAATCCCCACAAATAAAGCATGCGAAATAGCCTCCCGATGCACCGTATGTACAGGTGTGACCACTGGCAAATGGCCGACTATTCCCCTGTGTGTTTGCAAATGATCGTTAGGCCTCGTTGGTTAATGGGTCCTGGCTGAGATACAGTTGGGGCCTTTATTAAATCTGGATGTGAAAGATTGGATCCAGCCCGGGCCTGTGGCTCTTGTGAGGTCACTAGCTTTTTTGAACCAATCAGAGGGTCGGCTGATGTAATTGCCTTCACCACCGGTGCGGTGTGCAGGTGGAGTGAAGCTAATATGATTTCCTCCGCATGTTTGGCAGTGAATGGGATAAGTGAGGAAGATGGGCTTTGATTTGGACAGCACCTGTCGGTTATTAGCCTTTAGATACGGGAGATTTAAGCACTGTTAGGCACTGCACAGGAGGTATTTTTATAAAGGCAATCTCAATCTCAAAGAGGGGCTTTTCAACCATATGTAAGGCTGCCAGGCAAGTTATTATTCCTGTTTAGTGTGCTCAGAAGCACATACTCTGCTGAGTACCATACTACGTTTTACTGCCATATTTTATTTTTATTCAACCTTTATTTAGCCGGGAACTCAACTGAGAACTAGGTTCTCTTTCTTTAGTGATGCTCTGGGGAATCGTTCTGGGTAGTGAAATCCAGGGACGGTGTAGCCAATAAGATGTGAGGAATTAACAGGTGGTGTGAGGTGGAGACGGGCACTGAGGGGAATTGACCAGGGCAGTAAAGTTTACACCCGTACTCTTGTAAAATGCCGCGGTGTCTTTAATGGCCGCAGTAAGTCAGGACCTCGGTTTCACTTCTAATCAGAAGGACAGGAAACCTTCTACAGCACAGTCCCCTCGCTGCTGCCCTGGGCCACTGGATTCTTACTTTTCAATCCAGAGGGACTGAACTGAGCCACCAACACCTCTTCCATGCCACCTGCTTAGCTGACAGGACCCGGGTAGGGGCCGGTAGGACTGGTGCTACCAATGTGTGCTTGATAAGATACACGGCATTCCTGAGCGTGACTCACAGCGTTCCCGAGCGTGACTCACAGCGTTCCCGAGCGTGACTCACAGCGTTCCCGAGCGTGACTCACAGCGTTCCCGAGGCTGTCTCACAGCGTTCCCGAGCGTGACTCACAGCGTTCCCGAGCGTGACTCACAGCGTTCCCGAACGTGACTCACAGCGTTCCCGAACGTGTCTCACAGCGTTCCCGAGCGTGTCTCACAGCGTTCCCGAGCGTGACTCACAGCGTTCCCGAGCGTGACTCACAGCGTTCCCGAGCGTGACTCACAGCGTTCCCGAGCGTGTCTCACAGCGTTCCCGAGCGTGACTCACAGCGTTCCCGAGCGTGACTCACAGCGTTCCCGAGCGTGACTCACAGCGTTCCCGAGCGTGACTCACAGCGTTCCCGAGTGTGACTCACAGTGTTCCCGAACGTGTCTCAGTGTTCCCGAGCGGCTTACAGCGTTCCTGAGCATGACTCACAGCGTTCCCGAACGTGACTCAGCGTTCCCGAGCGTGACTCACAGCGTTCCCGAACGTGTCTCACAGTGTTCCTGAGCATGTCGCATAGCGTTCCCGAGGGTGTCTCACAGCATTCCTGATGGCGTTTCATAGCGTTCCTGAGCATGTCTCCTCTTGTATTTCAGGTCTCAGGGTGTCTCTCCTGCTGTCGGCCTTCTTCATGGTGGCAGGAAGTGCCATGCGAAGTGTCCCTCTGTCCAACCTGCAGCTGAAACGATGGTAAACCAACCGAAACCTCCTGACCCAGAATTCCTCACTACTGCATGTCTTGCTTTCTTGTACTGTACCCATAATTTCCTTACAATATTGGGCCTTAGTCTGGCAAATATATGCTCCCATAATCCCTTACAAAAGTGTACCCATGATGCCTGAACTGATCTCCAGGACAGCCCAGTCTGGGCTCGTTTACACTGGTCTGAGCGGCTCCGAAGCACTGAGGCACACTGAGATATTTTAATGTTAGAGTCTGAACCTCTCCTGAGGTGTTCAGTTGGAGAGCTCTTGCGTTTCCCATGGAAGAGGGGTCCCCAGTCTTATCCGAAAAGGGCCGGTGTGGGTGCAGGTTTTTGTTTTAGCCCAGCACTGAGACACCTGATTCTGTTAATGAACTAAATCGTGGTCTTCAATCAAGACCATGATAAGCTGAACCATGTGTCTTGGTGCTAGACTAGAACAAAAACCTGCACACACCCACCCACATCCATCCATCCATTATCTGTACCCGCTTATCCTGGGCTGGGTCGTGCTGGAGCCTATGCCAGCACCTGCACCCACAGCAGTTGTTGAATAATCTCAGACACCCCTGCTGTACAAGCTTTGCCTTGCAAAGGACAGTTTCTTACTGCTTGGGCCAGAGAATGGGGCTCGTTTTTAAACAATCATTTACTTTTTTTTTTTTTTTTTCTGGAAACAAAATCAGTTTCAAGGTCCGTTTAGATTTGCATGTTAAGTGATGAGTGTTTGTTTTGCTGTTGTTATTTCTTCCCGGAGAAGGGCTCTCGATTGTGTTCCCGGCAAAACAAGCCCAGAGGGTGGTTTTTTTTATTAGCTTGCGCTGCTCAACGCATCCCTAATGCTCCGTCCCAATTTGTCTTTCTTTATTGCTGCTCTCGATATTTTTCAAGTGTCTGCTATTGTGAAACATACAGGCTTCAGACGGGATAAAAACGCTCTGGAAAAGGCTGAAATTAAACGTCACCCACTAGTCCACAAAAGTGTCCCGCCCCGCAGCGGCCACAGTTTTCGCACCAGGAGGCTGAAATTCGGCATGGAGGCTGGTCATGACCGAAGGAAGGGCTGAGTAACTTTCAGGCCGATCGTCCAAGAGGGGGGCGTGGCGATGGGCATGTGGCCTATCACAAAAAGGCACATAACTCCTGAGTGGATTCACAGATTTGCACAAGATTTCATGGAAAGGTTGGTCATGATGAGCCAAAGAAGAGGTCACGTGTTTGTGTGAGGGTGTGTGCGTGTGGATGCGTGCGCACACATGGATGCATGCGCGTGTGCGGTCGCAGCTGTTGCGGATTTTCGCTTGTTTGTAAATCACAGCAGACGAACGCGTTTTCACGAAAGAACCGCAGGTCTCCCCTGGCAGAGCAGAGGGGCTGTATTATAATCCCTCCGCTTGCTCTGATTGGTGCTCACACACGGCGGCTGAGGCCTCCAGGTTTCTGAGTCCTGGAGATGAACTTTTTAAAAGTTGGACTGATCAGAGCGTGTGGGGGGGCCTGCTTCATTCCCAGCTCACTCTGCTCCCTGCGCTGCTCTCTCATCTGCTCCACACGTCCTTCGAAAATCTCTCGTCTGTTCTTCTAAAAATCCGACGAGGAGAAACAGCTGGAAGTACTCCAGTCCTCCATAAGATTGCAGAATTAAAGTGTATCCTTGTAGTTTATTCCTTATGTTTTTATATATTTATATATATATATATATATATTGTATATTTTAGAGGATCCCCCCCCCCCCCCATCGCCCGTTTGAAGGAAACTCAGGCAAGGTTATTTCAATGATTAATAAAAAAAAGGAGTATCTTCGGTAAGTTCTCTGTTGTTAATCTGCGGTGTGTACCCGGAGAAGGGTCTTCTATGGGCTCTGCTCTGATGATGCAGAGTTGGAGTATGAATTATCTGCATCGTTATTATAATAATTGGAGCAGTAAAAGAGAAAATCAGATTCTTAATGAGGTTTTGGAACTCTGGCCCTCTGATTTATTGGCTGTTTGCTCTGTGGACTCCTCCAAGAATGGGTGAAAAATATTTGGAATCTTTGGACAAACTGCACCATTTCCTTCGTGAACGCTGATAATTTCTCAGCTTTAATTTGGCTAAATATATGTATAATTGCATATACACTCAGCATATATTTAATACATAATGCCCAGGAGAGAGGATAAATCAAAGTTATAATAATTGTTTTGTTTTTCTCAGGTTTTCAGTGGTAGTCCTCCAGCCATTTGAGGCATTAATTCTCCAATGCTGTGGATGAGCTCTGGGTTTTGGGTGCTCAGGCAGCGTCAGGCTGGAAACATACTAAGGATAATCTTGCCCTATGGGCACGTGAAATGCCTGTGTCCCGGGCGACATTGTTCACGTGCTCCTCTGCTTAGTTTTTGGAAGTTTAAAAGGTGTACCCACTAAGGGACGGATCATGGCTTCTCTTCAAATGATTCTGCCATCCTTCCTGGCTTCCTAGCGTCAGTCACGTCACTGGGCATAAAATGTATACTCGGTGCGGTTTACGCGGGTATTGCACGTTACGGATGCGTAGAGTTCATTTGTGAAGATGTGCAGAGAGAACGATCTGAATGATACGCAGGATACGCATGACAGCCATTTTGCGTAGGCGTTCGCATAACTTAAATCACGTATGTTTCCAGCCGTAGGCCTAAGGCCTCTGTTTGAGGTATGCAGGTTTCTAGTCTTAAACTGAGCGGGTGACCGCGTGGGAGACTCGCCTGTATTTCCAGGTGTCGGGGTGCCCCTCCAGTCCTCGGGGGCAGGAGAGGACTGTACTGCCCCCAGCCTCCTGCCCCGGAGTTCTGCCCTGCTGTGGGAGGGAGCTTAAGAGTTCTGCCACATGCATTCAGTCTCGTTCTTTAACTCAGTCACGCTAGTTACACGCTGCATTTGCGCTTATCTCCTTTTATCGGGACAAATACTTCGCATTTTTATTTACGCAGTCAGAGCAAGGGGTCCCCGTGGCCGTGTCCAACGGTAAGGCGCGTGCAGCTGCTGCTTTTTCCACATGCGCGGGAAATGCTAACGCGCGGTTCGTCGTAAGCTTTACGGCGCTATCCAGCTGCGGTCTGTTGTGTTCCATAAACGTTAATGCGAAGCAGAAATATACTGCAGGGAGTGGGCTGCCAGCAGGACTCCACAGCCCGGTGTTATTGTTGAGCTAACAGCCATTCACCCGAATCAATCTCTCCGCTCTTATGAAACGATGTAGTGTGTGCGCGAGCATCCGTCTAGTCCTAGTGTCACCACAAAGCGCACTCCTTTCCCATAAAAGAGTACCCCCGCGGCAATAATTCACTCCGTGAAAGTAGGGAAGAGGTTTCAGGGTTTTACTTTTTTAAACGTCTCTTTTTCTCTAACCCTGCCACTGGGTAAGAGAGCAAGCCCTGTACATCGCATGCATTGTGTTGTCTGACTTCTCCATTCTCTTCAACCTTGTTGTTGTGGAGACGGCACATAGCCTACGCACTGTTCCAGCCATTTGGGTTGTAATTTTATGGTGTTCTGATAATATGGCTTTTAAATTCACCTGTCTGCAGTCTGGATTCTAGTGCAGTATAACTTAACAATATTGCTTATAGCTGTCTTGCAACATGACTCTGAAGGTGATAAGTATAAACTCTTTTTTAATATACAAATGATTAATATATAATGGTGAAATTCAGTTCAAGCATTTTCCGTTTATGGTTATTGTATATTGAGGAAGGAATTGCCTGTAGTGCAGTAAGTTACCAGAAGGTGTCACTGTTTACATTGCCAGTGAGCCGCAGTAACCACAGTCTGGTAGAATTCTGTTTTTTTTTTTTTTAAAAACCCGTGCTTGCTCCCATAAACTTGACAAGCGCATCTTTATTGAAACACGGCGGTGGGGGCAATGGGGGTTTGATCATGATTTAGATATGAGGGCACGGGAGAAGTATTGCTCTTATAGCAGCCATCCCTTAGTACGGAAGGAAAAGAATAGGTTCAAGGGCATCGTTGTAATGATCAAATGAAGCCTTTGATTTTCAAAACCGAGAGAATGGCTCCAGGTGGCTTGATGTATAGAGGGGGAGTCCCTCGCCGGGAGACAGTAGAACATATTTTAAAGAAAGAAAAACAAACAAATAAAAATAGTTTTATGTTTGCGGGGGAAGGCCTCTCTCTGTCTCGAGCAGACAGCCTTTTATGAGACGGTTGAATGGAGACGGTTGAATGAAGGCGGTTTGTGAATGAAGCGGCCTTTCTCTGAATTCGCCCGCGGTGGTGCGTTTGGCTCTCTCCTGTTCGAAAGAGACCTGTCCTTCTGCGTTTGCGCTTCGTTCAACAGTCTGGAAGATATCCATAATTACAATAGTGGCTGATTAGGCACAGGTCCACCGGTGCCTTTCGAATCTAAGCGGCGCACCTGTTCGTGGAGATGTTTGCAAATGCACTGCGGCGCACTCTCGTTTGATTGAATCCATTCAGGAGATCATCGTTTTGTAGATCATATCGCGGCTGACTCTACCTCGCCGATAGCATCTTTCGGGCACCTCTGATTCCCGCCTAGCGTCTCGGGTCTATAATCAGGGTTGGAGTGAGCAATCGCGGCGAGCACCGGCAGACCCTATCATTCACACCTGCCCGCCAACTAGAGAAAACACTTAATCTGAGCGTGGCTAAGCACACATTCTCACCCACCGGCTTCGGGTCTGGGCTTTCACGCGGCTGTGCTCGTCCATGGCCATTAAGCTCATCATCTTTAGAAAGCGCTGCAATTTTCCTCCGGTGCCGTTCGAGCCGGAATCACGGTCGAAGTCTCTTTTATTTAAAGTTCGCCTCGGGAAGCTCTGCCGATATGCACGCGCGTCGCTTTGATCCAATCACGTTCTAGTTCTGTTGTTCCTGGGGCTCGTTGCTATGGCGGACACTTTCTGGAAGGACAGACTTCACGCAAGCCAGGTGTTTTAATAAAAGAGTACGTGATAGGAATTATTTGCTAAATTTCTCACAAGGAAATTATTTTACCTTAAGTCTAGAGCTGGTTACTGTTATAGTCTTGTAAATATTCCCGAGGTCTGTGTGATGTTTCGCCGTTTTAACTCCGGACAGTGTATTGTAATGATTAGCTGTTTAAGTTGAGTTCTGATCGGTTACTTGTGGCGGTTTTTTTAGCGGCGCATAGTCGCGCCTCACCGTCACAGAGATTGACATCTCGGATATTTTCTTTGGCTTAATAACAAGCATTTGCCTCGACGTCAATAAAAACTTTCCGCTGGTTGAGTTCCCGCTGAAATATCGCGTCAGAGTCTCGTAATGAAAAGGGAAAGAAAGAAGGCTGCGTGATTTTTTTTTTCATGAGTAATGGCGACGCTCAGATCCTATCGATTCCTCCAGGCAGGTGTTGTGCCGTGCGAGCCTCTGGGTCTGTTTGCTTGTCTAAATAGTGAGGGAAACGCTCCCCGTTCTGCTCGGGGTTATTTTCTAATGACCTAATAAGGCCACACACGGTCTCCGGCTAACCTGCCAGACAGGCCCGAGAGCATATCGCTGCTGTGGCGGGAACAGGCCAATCAATCAACCCCCCAAACACACACACACACACACACACACACAGTGCAGTCAAAAGGGTCTTGCTGTGGCTCGACATATACACCACCCCCTGTCCTGTCCGACCCTGCCACACTCTGTCTTGCCCCACCCCATCCCAACCTGCCCTGCCCCGCCCTGCCCCATCCCAACCTGCCCTGCCCCACCCCATCCCAACCTGCCCTGCCCCGCCCTGCCCCATCCCAACCTGCCCTGCCCTGCCCCGCCCAGCCCTGCCCCTGTGTCCACTGCCCCGCCCTGTTCTGTTTCAGCGGTGCGAAGAAAGCGTTCAGTTGAATCTGCAAAGAGTCCAGTGACTATGTGATGTATGCTTGATCTTGGTCTGCCTAGATGTGTGAGTGTATGCGTGTGTGTGCGTGCATGTGTGTGTCCGCACATGTGTGTGTACGTGTATGTGTGTGTGTGTTTGTACGTGTGTGCGCGCATGTGTGTGTACGTGTATGTGTGTGAGTGTATGTGTGTGTGTGCGCGCATGTGTGTGTACGTGTATGTGTATGTGTGTGTGTGCGTGAACAGTTCCCCACGGTATTATTCATGCCGATCTGTCTGATGATGTTCTGGGATCATCATCCCTCGGTCAGGTAAAGGTGAGGCGGTGTTTCTGAATGTTTGTCCTGCGTTGTTTGAGCGTCTGCAGTGCGCTAGAGTTACTGGTGATGAAGATGATGTCATTGACCGCTTTGAACAGCCAGACCCTGGGGTGTCAGAGGAGGTGACTGGTATTACATAATAACAGGTAATAAAAGATAAATCACAAAGAGCCTTTGCAGAAGGCAACCTGACCCCCACCCCCCAATGCCCCAGACGGCTGGATTTGGCGTGTGATTGGCCGGTCCACTTGGCCGGCGTGATTGGTGGCTTTGTTGTGATGTAACTCTATATGGGTATGACTCGGTACCTGGGCTTGTAAGGGGAATGCTGGGGCTTCCATTCTCAGCTGTGGAATCTGCCCCTGGGACGGTTACCTGTGTGTCCTCCTCCTGTCCTGGATCAACGGGTGACGTGCTAAAAAATGTGACCTATTCAAGAAGTCCCCCCGGATCAGCGTGTCTCCTGAGGGCACGGGGGAGGGGGGGGGGGGTGATCAGTGGTGCAGGAGTCGCAGGTGTGCGCTTCTGTCAGCCCTTTATTCCTAAAGGGCTGCTGGGTGGCTGATCCTGATAAGCCACTGATTCTAGTGTGCCACTGGTTCCAGTGTGTGGGGGCAAGCCCTGTGATCTGGCACGAATCCGGACTGTTCCAGCATCAACAGGGTCTGTTAGCCCAGCAGAGTGACGTTTGATTGGCCGTAGGGTTACCCAGGGCGGGAGGGAGGGATTCGGTTGGTCGGGATGACTATATGCTCTCCAGCAACCCCTGCTGGTCAGCCGGGTGCCTGCGGCCTGCTTGCTTCGGCTGCAGTTGGCGGGTCTTCCTTCTTCCTTCCTTCGCTCCCTCGCCAGCTCTCTTAACGCCCGCGGTGTGGAAGAAGCAGCGCTGGGACATCGCGTGTGGGAGGAGAGCGTCTGCTCATCTCCGCTTTCACAAAACAGCCAGCAGAGGGCGCCGCAGTGCAGCTGCGCATGCAGAATTAGGAGAAAATCAGCATTTAAAAAAATAAACTGAAATGAGCATTTCTGCTCACGGTCAATTATCCGTGCACACGCGTTCCTAAAGAAGCAGACCGCCTGTTCCCTGGAGGGGTGTCAGGGAAGCGCGACCCGGGTTTCGGCAAGGGGGTGGGGGGTGTCAGGTCCCTGTCGTGGCAGTGGTATCAGAGGAGGGCTGTCCAGGGGGGTCCCACAATGCCCCCTGTGTTTGGGCTCCCTTGGCCAGCCCCCCCCGCCCCCCACGTCTCTCTGGCTCCGCTCTGTCAGATGAGACTTTGGAACACATTCGGCTTCCTCTGCCCCCCATCCCCCCCCCCCCCCCCGTGTGGGTTTTGGGTTCAGCTTTGTACTCATCTTTTCATTTTTCATTACTCACATATATTCTATTTTAATATTTTATTTTCTTTTGGCCTGATGTGAAAGTAATCGGAACCAGACTGAGCATGGTTCATCATTTAAACATGACGCACACGGTGCGTTTGAGCGTTTCATACACAGAATGAGAAGCCATGTGTTTACGGTTGAATTCCTTACAGTATCAACCCCGTGTTCCCGGAGTTTGACAAATTGCGCTCCCCCTTGCAGTGTGTTGTTTTAAATCAAGTGCACTTTCCACCCGCGTTGCTTAACGACGAGATTGAAAGCAGGTGCTTATGAATATTCATGAGTGGCAAAGACTATTACAACATCGCTTCTGAGTCTAACCACTACTGATGTGCGTACAGTCTTCTTTAACAGCCAGTCATTCAGAACCAAAATATGTTCCAGGACGGCCTGCTCATGAATACTGGCAGAGGAACACATCGCGGAACCCTTCCAAGTGGAAACAGGAACTCTGTTTTCCGGGACAGGAAGGGGAGAGCTGGAGGCAGGATCCCGCTCTGGATTAATGTCTCCTCTCTCTGGCCCGCAGGTTGATCCACGGGGGTCAGCTGCTGAACGGTTTGGCCGGCCCCACCATCATGAGCGCCGGACCCCTCCTGTCCACCACGTGGTTCGCCCCGGACCAGCGGGCCACCGCCACCGCCGTCGCCTCCCTCGTCAGCTACCTGGGCGCGGCCGCGTCCTTCCTGATTGGCCCGCTGGTGGTGCCGGCGCCCAATGAGACGCTGCACGCCGCCTCCGGCGCGATCGACTGGCCCGTGGGCCGCATACGGGACCGGATCCAGCTGGTTCTGTATGGAGGTACTGTCTGCCCGCCCCCCCCCCCCCCCCGAGCCCCGCTCGCTGCCCCACAGTACAGCCCCCCCCCTCCCCCAGCACCCCGTTTCAGTTCCGCACATTAGCGTTCCCCTCAGAATGGACCAGGCCAGATCAGGCCCATTTTTACTGAATAAAGGGAGCGTTTCTACTAAAAGGGGGCATTGTGAATCCGCCTGGGGAAGATGAATCTTATTTACATCACGAAAGTGCTTTAGCCTGGCCAATACCAGTCAGCCAGTACTGATACCAGTGCATAACACATAGCAGTGAAAATGTAATTTGATGTTTATTCAATAATTAATAAATTTTTTTCTTCTTTTTATTAATGTGCTCGACCACCGTAAATATGAAACTGCAGTCGGTGCTGTTGTGCGCGTTCGCCTGTGTGCTCATATGTACCTGCAGCGAGGGCTGTGCTCCATGCAGGCAGCCGGCCTTCCCGCCTCAGACGAGCGTTGGGTAGTGTCATAGAAATGTGTTTCCGAGCGCTCCGATGTGATCTCAGCGCATTTCTGGGTATTTTTCTGATATCCTGGTATTGATCCGGCGTTGTCGCCCCCGTCTGTAATTTCAGTTCTTCGATTACCGTTTTCCCTGGCCCTTTGCTTCGCTAGCCTTCCGTAAAACAGGGTGCTTGTGTTTGTTGCCTTTGTGTCCACATTGATCGTCCTCCTCACACCAAAAATATCCTCCTGATATTGCCCGTCTGTGTGAAACCAGAATCTACAGCCTTGGCCGCACGGCCGAGGTGAGCAAAGCAGTGGTACAGGCAACTTTAAGACATTTCTTTCTTTGCGTAGCTAAACTACTAGCCAATAACACCTCACTCCTAACCCTAACCCAGGTCACATGGGGTATTTCACGCTCGTTTGCACAGTAAATTGTTTTTTAGAGCTTGGTTCCTGCAGGACTGTTGGCTGTGACTGTGTCTTCCAGTTGGGGCTCCTGTGTCTGTACTGAATGTATCTGTACTGTCCTGTATCTGTACTGAATGTCTGTACTGAATGCGTCTGTTCTGAATGTGTTTGTACTGTCCTGAATGTGTTTGTACTGTCCTGTGTCTGTTCTGAGTGTCTGTACTGAATGTGTCTGTTCTGAATGTGTTTGTACTGTCCTGTGTCTGTACTGAATGTCTGTACTGAATGTGTCTGTACTATCCTGTGTCTGTACTGAATGTCTGTACTGAATGTGTCTGTTCTGAATGTGTTTGTACTGTCCTGTGTCTGTACTGAATGTCTGTACTGAATGTGTTTGTACTGTCCTGTGTCTGTACTGAATGTGTCTGTACTGTCCTGTATCTGTACTGAATGTCTGTACTGAATGTGTCTGTTCTGAATGTGTCTGTACTGTCCTGTGTCTGTACTGAATATGTGAGCTTGATTATTTAAGAGCAGGAAGGGGACCGCACAACCACATTTAAGCAGAGTGAAGAAGGCTTTTTTTTACTGCAGTCATTGAGCTGAACGATGTGTGTGACGGATGCTGATAATATTTCCATATCACATCTAGAACGAGGCCTCTCCGTGTGAGCATGTACTGTGTGCAGTGTGCATAAACATGACCTCCATAAAAACGCTCAACGCAGAATCCTTAGCGGCCTGTTTTACTGCGTTCCTTTCCTAAAAATTCAGAGCTGCATTCGGCCGGTTCTGCTTAACCGATTCAGAAAATTAAGGCCTTAAATAA
Organism: Anguilla anguilla; assembly: GCF_013347855.1. Taxonomy (NCBI): domain Eukaryota; kingdom Metazoa; phylum Chordata; class Actinopteri; order Anguilliformes; family Anguillidae; genus Anguilla; species Anguilla anguilla. The sequence continues at coordinate 69,835,882 of NC_049203.1, read as the reverse complement.
TTGGTTTTGGGGGAATCTTCGGTAATGTACTGTAGGTCTGCCTTTGTTCAGGGAAAATGATATTGTCATAAATTGCCAAAGAAGAAAGAAGTGAGCAGACATTCAGACAAATTATCTCTGCCGCTGATTTCTGTTCTGTGGAATTACCTTTCGTGACACTCGCTGTGGAAATTATAACCCCCCAGTGATGAAGAGGATTTGAGTGCCAGCTTTTGTTTTGCTTTTTTCCCCCCAGTTAAAAATCGATGAAAACGTTCACTTAGAGCCGCGAAGGCGAAACGCATTCGAGGCAGCACAGCTTCATCCGTTTGTTATGACACATGGAAGGGGGGCTGGATTTATCGTGGGGGGGAGCGTTGGTATTTAAGTTTTGGAAAGGGGCCTCGCTGAAAGGCTGGATGCTGTTCCAGGGGAACGCGCCGGTGTGTTTCATCATCGCGCCGGTTCAGAAGGAGCCAAGAGCAAACGGGAGGAGATTTAGGAGCTCATTTAGGAGGCCGGGCCGGTCGGCCGGGTACCCCAGCCCCTGAGCCTCTACGCCAGCTCGGCTTTGGGGTGGGGGGCGGGGGAGGGGGGGCAGTGGGCTAAGCCAGTACTCCTTAATTGAGTGGCTTGGGCACTGACCTACAGAGCCTGGGACCTGATGCTAACCACACCATGCCCCCCCCCCCCCCATCTGAAAACCATGGCGATTCACAATGTCACGATTAGCGGCATTTTGCTCAGACCGGGCATGGCTTTGGTCTTAGATGGAAACAGGCCGGATCTGTTCAGGAAGCTCTGGGTCTTACAGTGGGAGGGATTATGAATGAGCTGATTTAGCTGAGTGGTGCATTTTTACAGGGGCTGGATATTTCACAGGTTTGCAGGATGTTGTTAATCTGTGAGCAGCTCTCAGTATGATCAGAGTGTGATGTTGGGGTCAGGGTGTGATGTTGGGGTGACCAGTGTGATGTTGGGGTAACAAGTGAGATGTTGGGGTAACTGTTGTGATGTTGGGGTCAGGGTGTGATGTTGGGGTAACCAGTCTGATGTTGGGGTAACCGGTATGATGTTGGGGTAACCAGTGTGATGTTGGGGTCAGGTTGGAGTCAGAGTGTGATGTTGGGGTAACAGGTGTGATGTTGGGGTACTCTGTGTGATATTGGGGTCAGGGTGTGATGTTGGGGTACTCGGTGTGATGTTGGGGTCAGGGTGTGATGTTGGGGTCAGGGTGTGATGTTGGGGTAACAGGTGTGATGTTGGGGTACTCTGTGTGATACTGGGGTCAGGGTGTGATGTTGGGGTCAGGGTGTGATGTTGGGGTACTCGGTGTGATGTTGGGGTGTGTTTTTGTCTGTTTTTGCGCAGAGTTTGCGATGATCGCCGTGCTCTTCGCCGCTGTGCTGCTGTACTTCCCGTCCCGCCCCCCCGTCCCCCCCAGCGTGGCCGCCGCCAGCCAGAGGCTCAGCTACAGGAGCAGCATCTGCAAACTGCTCAGGTACGCCCCGCCCACCTCGCCACACCCTGCTCAGGTACGCCAGAACACGCTCACCTCACCCCACCCTGCTCAGGTACGCTCGCCCCCCCCCCCCCTCCCAGGTACGCTCACTCCAACCTGCTCAGGTATGCCCCGTTCACCTCGCCCCGCCCCAGTTAGGTACGCTCTCCTTGTCTGACCCCCCCCCCCCTTCCTCCTCTGGCGCCAGACGATGCCCTCGAACCCAGTCGGGCTGCTTCACGGTTACCATGGTTACCACACTCCCGCCCCCAGCGCCATCGCTGTGAAGACCTCAAATGCTCTCCCAGGCCCCCTTTTCCATTTGGCCCTCCGCCCGCGTCCCGCACCTGTGGCCCCGTCCCGCCCGGGTCAGAGACGGGGCACCTGAGGCCTCCCCGCTGCTTTTCCGGAGAGTTCTGCCGCGGGAAGTTTAACTGGGGCGCCCGTGGCCGCGCCTCCCGCCATCTGTCACGGTTGCTATTTAACGCTCATCAAAGCACACGCGCTTTTCCCCCGAGGTTAATTACGGACTGGAGCTGGCAGCACCCCTGCTTTAAAATAGACCGTCTTCCAGATGAAACCGCTGGCTGCAGGACTCGGCGTGCCACAGCTCGCTCACTCACGCGCGTGCGACTGGCACGTTCTCACCCTGCTGCTGACAGAGTCGCCCCCCCCCCCCCCCCCCCCCCCCCCCCCCCCCGCCCTAACCCCCCCCCCCCCCCACAGCTGGCTGTGCTGAGCTCGCTCTCGGGCCCGGTCCGGCAGGATGGGCTGTGGCGCTAGATGACGCTCGCTGGGCGGCGGCCATGCTGGTTGTTTGAGCTGGCCAATCAGCAGCTTCATACTCCGCAGCGGCCCACAGAGCCGTGTGTGCTGCAGTGTTTCAGTGTCATACGTCCCCCCCACAAACAGAACCGCTCCTCCCGACAGAGCTTCCTGTGTGCGCTGACACAGATCGGATACGTCGCTCCCTGGTGGTGACACGCGTGTGCGACATGCTGTATTATTATCATGCTGTATTATTGTCATGCTGTATTATTGTCATGCTGTATTATTGTCATGCTGTACTGTCGTCGCGGCGGTTGTTGATAGCGGTAAGGCTGTGATTGGCGGGTCCTCCGCTGCGCCAGGCCCCCGACCGTAACCGCCAAGGACGAGCGGCACTTAGCGGATGGCGGCTCTGGCGCCCCGGCGGAAAGGCCTACTTACTTACGCTCCGTCATCTAAACCGCTCCTCATCGGGAGAAAGGTGCGCGGGTATCCATTTTCTTTTCCCGCCTTCGCAAGGAAACGGCGCTGGTGAGCTGTGGGGGGGGGGGGGTTAAGGAGAAGAGGAAGGAAAGTGTAACGAGGTGGAAGATTGAATTCATTATGAACTAGCGATCGAAGTGCAATTATTCATTACTCAAATAATTATTAAATTATTCAGAAACCACAAACAAGGCCTGTACAAGTCATTTAAAAACCAGACGTTCCGGTCCAAAACCGCAGATCTGGCAGCCCTGCCTACGGCATTGTTGTTCGTTGGACTCGATCCACACGCCGCAGATACGACGAGAGAGAAGACTGAACACACAGCCTCAGGCGGTGGAAAACACATCCCTAAAAAACTGCAGACGTTCCGCCAGAGTCGTGCAGTTATATCGTTATTAAGTTTAACTGGTAACGCTTTGGGACGAGAGGGAGAATAAATAATTCAGCGCTGTCTGTTAGCGGAAGGCCTGCCCCCTTGGGCTCCGGGCAGCTGCTCAGTGCGGCAGATTTATTTTTGTATTATGTTCGGGTGAGTAAATATGTTTTTGGGCCCTGGTGTGATTCAGAAACGCTCCCTCCACGTGCACCCAGACAGCAGCGCCCAACCCCTGAACTGTGTATTTCATTTTAAATCCGGGATAGCATGTGTGGATCAGACATAATTATTAGCAGGCAATCCGTCATGATCTTGGTGGGAGTGAGGGAGGGGGGGGGGGGGCGGTGCTTCTGTGCCAATGAGAAATCAATATGAGAAATGATGAAGCATTTTCGGCTTAAATGGACATTAGGATTTACTTTGGGCTCTGCAGGTGGGGATTGCCAAATCTCACACGGACAGAGTGGAAAAGGTCAAAGAATAAAATTCCAGGACACCCACATCTCCGAGGATTTATTTACAAACATAATTAGGGGGAATATTAAGAGGTCGGTGTGTGACGCTAATCCTCTGATTTACCTCACCTGAACAATCGGGCGTCTCGTAAATCCAAGTTGGGGGGGGGGGATGTTCTCTGGCTGCGGAGTTAATTATCTTGAGGGCTGGCACACGGTCTTTGCAGTACCTCATGTTCGCAGGAAGGGGGCGCTAGATTGCGTTTCGCAGAGCGGAGCGGCTGTCTCGGGCACTGATGGATCATCTACGGTCCGGTTACCGCTGGGGGTGGGGGGGCGGGCGGGGGGGGCAGGGGGGGGGGGGTCAGCAGGACTCTCCGCCCTTGGGTCACGCTCGCCCTCCACCTCGAACCCGCTCCAGCGAATGGGCCTCGCTCAGCGCCAATCCTGCCAAATTTCCCTCAGCAGCAGATTTACTGGACGCGCGCGTGAAAGCGTTAGCGTGTAGCTCCAGGTGTCTGCGCATTGCTGTCATGATGAAGAGTGATTTTATGAGTCCTGCCCCCCCCACTCCCCTCCCCCCCTCCCCGCGCTCCGCCCCCCCCCCCCCACTCCCTCCCCCCCCTCCCCGCGCTCCGCCCCCCCCACTCCCTCCCTCCCTCCTCCTCCCCCGCGCCCCCCCCGTACACAACCTTGCTCTTAAAGTCAGTCCGTCCTCAGACGCAGATTAATTGCTGTTGCCGTGGCGTCAGTCAGTCGTTCTTAATTGCAGAAGAGGGGTACTGCGTGTGTGTGTGTCCTCCCTCTCCGCGCGCGGGTTTAGGGGGCAGCTCTGATCTCCACTGCCACCCTTTTGGTGGGGGGGGCGGGGGTAATTGCATGAAAGCCCCCCCCCCCCACCTCTTTGTTCTTTCCCAGGATGCATTAGACTGGCTGTCAGCAGACGGAGGGCAGGGTGTGAATTGAGTGTGACAAACCGCCCCCCCCCCCACGGCGAGTGTTTTAGGGCGTGTCCGACGTCGTGGACAAACTCTCAGGCTCTTGCCAGACTGCCCCCCCCCCACAGCCCTCACGCGCTGGGTGAAACCGCGCCCTTAGGAAGGTGCTATTCAACAGCCGTTTCTATAACCGTCCTTACGGCAGCCACTTCAGCTGCAGCCACGTTTCCCCCTTTATTTCACTCTGCTTATCCTCTGATTACTAACGGAGGACTGCTGCATCGTGGGTATTTACCCTGATCATCCGCACAGTCATTAACCACAGTACACACTGCCTCTGCCGCCGATGAGCTGAGCTCTGAAGCTGTAGAGGCCTGCTCTTATTCTTTATGAATTACACATTTGTACACTCCTATCAGCCGTGACAGTTCCTCCAGGGGACTCGCTGTTTAATGAATATTCTGGACTTCTCTGCGGCAGTTACAGGTTGTTTTGACTCAAACCAGCTATGAAATATTACATATCTGAACTTCTACAAACCTTGTGTGGGGAGGGGGGGTACAGGATGTTCCTCATGGCGTCTTCCTCTTCCTCTCCTGCAGTAACCTGCGCTTCCTGATGATCGCCCTGGCGTACTCTGTGCCCACGGGCGTGGTGGCGGGCTGGTCCGGCGTGCTGGACATGATCCTCACCCCCGCCAAAGTCAGTCAGGTAAGCGCGCCATGATGCTGACCACGCCCCCGTACTGGGAGCATGCCCCTCCCATAACCACACCCCATCCCATAACCACGCCCCCTTACTGTGACCATGCCCCTCCCATAACCATGCCCCATCCCATAACCACGCCCCCTTACTGTGACCACGCCCCTCCCATAACCACACCCCATCCCATAACCACGCCCCTCCCATAACCACACCCCATCCCATAACCACGCCCCATTACTGTGAACACGCCCCTCCCATAACCATGCCCCCATCCCATAACCACATCCCTCCCATAACCACGCCCCTCCCATAACTACACCCATCACATAACCACACCCTATTCTGTAACCACACCCCCCTGCTGTGACCACGCCCCTCCCATAACCACACCCCCATGATGTCAGCCTTTAAAGTCTGTTACAGGAGAAGAGCTCAAAAGAACCAGCTTAATTGATTAATGCAAACTAATCTTTTAATTATTCAGAGCCAGCTACGATTCAACAGAAAAATAAGCCTCATTAAAACAGTTATATATATATGCATATGTAGTCTCCCTTGGGGCTGATTTGTGAAGCATCACTTTATATCAATGACCAAAACAATGTCAATGACGGTGCTTGTAATTGCAGACGCGTAAGTGTAATTGTACTTGCGCAGATAATCTTTTTAAATGTGTCTGAAAACAAGCGTGAGTAATTCCACCGACTGAAATTAACATTTTATAATGAACTCTCGGCTGCGAGATCCCAGCGCAAAGTCTTCAAACGGTCGCCTTTTCCTGCTGTCCGACTCCCTAATTATAAAGCACTACACCCCTGTGAAATGAACCCTTTGAGCTGGGAAGCAGTCATCAGGAGTCTAATGACGGCACTGAGACTCACAGGCGGCCCGCGTGGGTTTGTGAGTCCCCGTCCCGTCTCAGCCCTGCGCCCGTCGAAACGCCGCTCCGCCTGTTATTAAACACGCTCACAATCACACAGCGCCGCGTTTACATGGGAGAGAAACACTGGAAATGTTTACAGCGAGCGAGACACAGCGCTGTGCTCGAACCCGCCGCCCCCCCCCCCCCCCCCGGAGTCTAATCGGGCGGGAGCAATCAGAGGACGTCCGTCCCGCTGCATTTGCAGCTGGAGTGCGGGCCGGGAGGATGAGGCAGGACGCGGGCGGGACGGAGACGGTGCTTTCGCGCGATGGCGCGTCTTCAGCGGGCGTAGGCGTGGAAACGAGGTCTCTCAGAGAGCCGAATCATCTCCGCGGCGACCGTGAGAGGATCTGTGGGGGGGTGGAGTCAGAGCAGAGCGGGCCGAGCGCTTGGCATTCTCTCCGTCTTCTCTGTCTGCCGTCAGACTCCGACTTTCACTCTAAATGATTTACTGCATTTCCATTTTGTTTTCCTGTCAAAAATATATATTTTTGCGATTTTTTTATTATTACTATTTTCTTCCACCATCGAACAAAGGCCTAACTTTTCCTCAACGTTTCTGCTGTGGTGAAATTTTGGAACTGATTACCCAGAGAGAGGAAGTGCCCGGCCGGTATGCTAATGTGAAGCGGGGCAGTGTCAGTCAGTCACACACACTTCAGTCCCACTGGCTTATTTAAGATTCAATCTCGGTTTTTTTGTTTTTTTTTGGTGGGTGTTGCCGGGTCAACGTCCCGCCCCCCCGCGTTTGGGCTTTCGCCGCCCGTGTCACCGTTTTTCTCCCAGCATCCTCTGCTGTCTGCCCCAGGGGTGCAGAGGCTAGAGTATGCGGGCGCTCGGTGTGTTGCTGAAGTAACGGTCTGTGGGTTTGCCCCCAAAAATGACGGAGTAGGGCCTGCCTGGCGGAACAAGGAAATGGCGGCACTCTGAAACCCCCCCTCGGGGAAACAGTGTCCACGGGGCGTCTGGGGGGGTTTGGGGTGGGGGTGGGGGGATTGATCACCTGAATCAAAGCGGTCCCGACTGGGCAGGAGGGCCATTTTGGGAGAGGAATGATCCGCCGTCCGGCACTCAGTCAGGAGAGAGCATGGCACACTGCGGAGCGCTGGCGCCAGCCCCCCCCCCCCCCCCGCTGTCGCTCCCGGAGACGGGTGTAATCGCTGTTGCTCTTGGAGACGGGTGTAATCGCTGTTGCTCTTGGAGACGGGTGTAATCGCTGTTGCTCTTGGAGACGGGCGTAATCGCTGAGGTGCAGGACTGGAGCTCATTTCACGGAGCGATCCCACATCGCCAGGCTTCCGGCTTAAAACAAGCGGAATTCAGCAAAACAGGTTGCCGTGCCAACCGCCTGCAGCCGCGGTGGGGCTGGGTTAATCTAGCGTCCTAAATGTTTACTCGTTACTGACGCTGTGTCAGAATCCACGATTGAGCTCAGCTCTGCAGGAAGCGTGCGCGCTCTCATCACACGCAGCATATTGCTGTTAATTAACTTTTTTCATCCCCCCCCCCCCCCCCCCGTCGCATCCCCCCACCCCCCTCACATAAAAAAAACGGCTTTGAAATCCTGGCTTTAAAATTACTTCAGAATGATTACATATGGCTCAACAAATTGGTTTGAGCGTGGTAGTGAAATTAAGTGTCATTGAACCATTGCCGGGAGCAAGCCGTCATAATGAAGATGGCTAAGCAGCAGTCAATATGTGGCAAATTGATATGTATTAGGCTGTGGCTCCTGGGGGGGGAGGCGGGGGTGTGGGGGGGGGGGGGGGGTTGGGGGGGTGACCTTGGAGAAGACGGGCGCAGTGAAAGTCACATGACAGCCGGTGTGACACGCCAGTCACTGCGGCTTTTCTTCCTGGAAACAGGGGAGTTTAAATAAATAAATAAATCCCCTGTTAGTGTGAAAGCTCTGCGATGGGTTGAGACTCCAGCAGAGCAGAACGGCCCGCTGTGGAGAAACTTTGTACCTTTTTAAATTTTTCAGAGATCGGTTTTCCCCTGAGGAGCGATTTGCACGGAGTCCGACTCCCTGTTTCGCATGTGTTTCCTGCAAGGTTAGCCGGCGACCTTTGACCCTGATCAGGGTTGTCCTGGTATGCGCGTGCCCTGGTCAGGGTTGTCCTGGTATGCGCGTGCCCTGGTCAGGGTTGTCCCGGTACGCTCCAGTTCCCCCGCTGTGATATTGTGCTGCGTTCAGCCGTTTCCTCTCTCAGAGCAGCGCTCTCATTCGAACCCGCTGCACAGCGCTCAGCTAGCATTCAAAGGGCTTTCACAGGATCAAACGCTTCTTTAAAGTCCCAGGTTCAGATAGTTCTGGTCATGCTCCGTTGGCTTTTGGTGGTGGGGTGGAGCGGGGGGTGGGGGGAATGTAGCCTTTTATCCTCTGGCCTGATTGGTTCTGCCTCTCATCTGTCCCCCTGCTGCAGGTGGATGCTGGCTGGATCGGGTTCTGGTCTGTTCTGGGTGGCTGTGTGTTCGGAGTGGCCATGGCCAGGTAAGTGCAAAAATGCACCTCCATTTACCTCCTCCTTTCACTTCCCCCTTTCACCTCCTCCTTTCTCCTCCATTCACCTTCTCCTTTCTCCTCTTCAATTCACCTCCTCCTTGCACCTCCTCATCCTTTCACTTCCTCCTGTGACCTCAGCTCCCCACACACACACACACTCACACTCACACACACACACACACACACACACACTCTCACACACACACACACACTCTCACACACTCACACTCACACACACACACACACACACTCTCTCTCACACACACACACACACACACTCTCACACACACACTCTCTCACACACACACACACACACACACACACACACACGCACACACACACAGAGGAATGAGCAAACCACCGCTGTGTTGGGTCCCCTTCCTTTGAGGATTACACTTAAGCCTTTGAATCGGATAAAGGGAGACAGTCAGACGGTCAACCTTCCAGATGTGTCGTACGTGCTCCTGACTGCAGGGGGCGCCGCAGAGCTGGGTGGATCTGTCACACGTTTGATCTAGGGGAGGCCGGGTCTTAACCCCTGGCTGTCCCCACACGGGGGTGTGAGGTAAATTAGTCCTCCTCCTGAAACAAGCTCCTTAATGACCCTGCAGTTCATCATCTCCAGAAGCCCTGCGGAGGTGGCAGATCAGATCAGTGCATCAGCTCTGAGTGGAAATCCATGAGCTCTGAGCGGTGTGAAAAGGAGGATGTGTGAAGTGTGCTGTGCAGACTGTGCTACAGAGGCAGCCGTCGGACAGGAGCTGTTTGGCCCAGAGTAGCACAAGTCCAAACCTTTTTACTTTTTAGCAGTTTCTACAAAACAAAACAAAAAAAATCTCTATCCTCTGTCCAGGCTTAATACAAATTAAAATTGAACTGAGTTGTGCACTATTTTTGTTAACAATAATAAGAATAATAATAACTAAATAAGAAGAAGAAAGTAGAAGAATCAAGGCCGTTTAGTGAAAGCTATTGTTAAACATTAGTGAGACACTGAGTTAAATTATTAGCCAGGCCAAATAGCCGCGCATCCTTTAGCCAAACTAGCGTGCGTCTGGTCGGGATTTATGCCTGCGCTGAAGTGGCATATATCTCCAGCTAATCAGCCCCTGTAAGAGTGTTCGGGGGAGGGATCGCTGACGGGACGGGGGCGGGGGGGGGGGGGGGTTCATACGGACGGATGGACGGTTATGTACTGTGTTGTGAAAGTGCCGAGCGTGCGGAACCGGGAGGGGGGCCGCTCTGACGGATGGGGGTTTACCGTTGGGTCCGCTCAGCACTTTCCGGGCCGACCGGTCCGGATCGATGCCCCCCTGACACTTTTAATCCTCTCAGAAGTTGTAATTAGGAAAATGAGATGAGAGTTCTCGTTAAAAGCAGCGGCTTCGATCGCAGGGCACATCGCGGAGGTGGCACAGGAAGCTTAGGCGGGGGACGCAGTATGTAGATGACTCGCATGTAGGTGTGTCCGCGGGGGGGGGTTTGTCATGACGCTTTTTGGTAGCAGTGGTTTTCGGATGAGCTTCACTTGCTGCAGAATGTGGACGGGAGGGGCAGCGGGGGATATTTGGTTGGAAAGTGCGGGAGGTGCCTCGGGGGGGGGGGCAGCGGGGGGGGATATTGGGTTGGAAAGCGCGGGAGGTACCTCGGGGGGGGGGGCAGCGGGGGGGGATATTGGGTTGGAAAGTGCGGGAGGTACCTCGGGGGTGGGGGGGGGGCAGGGGGGGATATTGGGTTGGAAAGTGCGGGAGGTACCGCGGGGGGGGGGGGGGTTGGGGGGGGGAGGTACCTCGTCAGAAACAGACGTTTGTCTCTCCCGACAGGTCCGTCGTTTTCGGGGCGATTAATAATAATCGGAGGGGTAGTTCTTCACCGCGGGCCGCGTGGATTACAGCTCAGGGGATCATAATGTAAACGTACGAAGCTCAGATATTAGATTCCGCTTCCCCAACCCGGAGATTGAATCTTGCGGGGCTCGCTTGGGGAGTTTAAGGAACGGTGGCATTTTAATTTAAGCTCTGAGGTGACGGGAAGACATTTCAATTCGCTCGATTCACCGGGAGGTGCTCAGAATAACACGGGCTCCCGTGCGAGATCCAGACCCTCGCTGGGCTTGTGAGGGAGGTGTGAATGATGGGGAGAAGTGACGCGCAGCGCCGATTAGCGCGCTAGCCCTCTGAGCGAGCCGCGCCGCTCGCGGGAGGCTTCGTTAGCGGCGCGGTGTCTAACCGCAGCACGCTAGCTCGCTCGCTATCGGGCACTGCTAACCGCATCATGCTAGCTCGCTCGCTATCGGGCACTGCTAACCGTGTCGCGCTAGCTCGCTCGCTATCGGGCACTGCTAACCATGTCACGCTGGCTCGTTTGCTATCGGGCTCTGCTAACCGTGTCATGCTGGCTTGTGTAGCTCAACCGCGCTCTTCCCTCGCTATCAGACTTTGCTAACCGCGTCACGCTAGCTCGCTCGCTATCGGGCTCTGCCAACCGCGTCACGCTGGCTCGTTCGCTATCGGGCACTGCTAACCGCATCATGCTGGCTCACTTGCTATCGTGCTCTGCTAACCGTGTCACGCTGGCTCGCGTAGCGCAGCCGCGCTCTTCCCTCGCTATCGGGCTCTGCTAACCGCGGCGCTCATTATCTCCTCCGAGAGAACGCGCCACGCAGCGGGTCTTTCACAATTACCCAGCATGCACCTGGCTCCGCAGGCCTTAATGATCCGCCTGCTGTGGCTTAGACCTGTCAGACACCTTTTCTCTCCCCCCCGTGACACCTGCACACCTGCAGACGTTGTGCCTTTATAATCCATAAGGTCTCAATTATGCAGAAGAAAAGAAAGATCTAGTATCTTTTCTGACAGCGTCGCCTGAGGCTTAATGCTCTGGCGATGGCAGCGTGATGCTTATTGTTGTTATTTGTTCGCTGGAACAGGCCCTTGAATTCGGTGATAAAAAAAGGAGAACAGCACCATCAATTTATGCTTACCGGAATCGCAAAAATTCCAGAGGGACGCGGGGCTGGGGAAAAAGTGTAGTTTAGCCCGCTTCAAATAATTCATGAAATTGTGCAGTCAGTGAATAAACTATGGGCTTAGTGAGCGTATATATATCACCCGAGTGGCGCTGTCCCCCGCGGTCGGCTCAGCTGCCAGGTTTTCTCCTCAGCGCTGCGCTAGGTATTACAGCTAGCGGTTAGCGGTTAGCTTTGGCGCGGAGCACGCAGCCTGGGTCTGCGTGACCCAGAACAGGCCCCCCCCGCTGACGGCTGGTAGCTGGTAGCTGTTAGCGGTTAGCGAGAGCATATAGCTGAGGTTGGGGGCAGGGGAAGGGGTGGGGTGGGGTGTTGGCAGAGGGGATGTAGCAGGTGAATTTCCTGTGTGAGCTAGAGGCATATGGCCGGAGGCGGAGGGTGTGGTTTTTGGCATCACCAGCGAGATCAGTCGTCCCCGGGTGATGCATGGCTTCGCGACGTGTGTGTGTGTGTGTGTGTGTGTGTGTGTGTGTGTGTGTGTGTGTGTGTGTGTGTGTGTGTGTGTGTGTGTGTGTGTGTGTGTGTGTGTGTGTGTGTGTGTGTATATGAGAGTGTGTGTGTGTGTGTGTGTATTTAATGCTAACTCTGTGTGTGTGTTCAGGCCATAGTAAACTCTCTGGTTCTCTCTGTGTGGCTCCAGGTTTGCAGACTCTATCCGCGGGATGCTGAAGCTGATCCTGGTCCTGATGATGGCCGGCGCCTCCCTGGCCTCCACCTGGTTCACCCTCACCTGCCTGACCCGGCTCACCCACCTCCCCTCCACCGCAGGTAGGCCCCGCCCCCCCAGCAGGGGCCCCCCCGCGCACCTGCCACTACTGGCGGCCTAGAGCCAAAATGGCCGCACTGAGCCAGAAAAGATCATTCTGAACACATGGAGTCCAGGAAACAAGGCCTGCAGTGGGGAGCTTCAGAGGAGTTATGGGACAGGGAGATCCAGACGGGCCCGTTTGAGCTGTGGAGTTAGGGGGCGAGGCTGGAGTGCAGCTCCCTGCAGGGCCCACAGGCCTCTCTCTGCTGCTCTGCGCTGCAGCGGTGGGGGAGAAGAGAGGGGTGTGGGTAATTACCCCCCAGTCAGCGGTGGGGGAGAAGAGAGGGGTGTGGGTAATTACCCTCCAGTCAGCGGTGGGGGAGAAGAGAGGGGTGTGGGTAATTACCCTCCAGTCAGCGGTGGGCGTTTGAGACGGGGGTTCAGTCGCTGGATTTCGGAGAGGAACATAACAGGGTGTTTTATTTTCTCTCCGACCGACGCCTCCTGTGGCTCTGTGGCCCGGCTGGGGAGCGTCTGTTCCTGTGAGCGCCTCGTCCCGTTTGAGAGGCGCAGGAACACCGGACAAACCGCGGCTCAAAACCCAAAAGCGCGGTTTCCCTCTCCGCCTGTCCGGCTGCACTGTGAGGGGGAGAGAGAGCCGGAGTTCAGCCCGATTCTGATCTGCACACCTGTGAATTGTTTTTTCTTTGTAAATAACAGATCAGACGGGCGCCCAGACGCAGAGCCATGTTTAATTCTCTGTGCTCTCCGCGCTCCTTTAGGAAAGCGGGGGCCGTCGGGACCTGCCGACTGATCTCTGTAGCGCCATGCCCCCCCCCAGGCTGACTGTAATAGCAGGAGTGGGTTGCTCTGAGATCTGTAGCCCGATGACCCCTCGCCCCCCCAGTGGCTGATGTGGAAGGCCCCCCGTTGCCCCCCCTTGCCCCCCCCCCTGCTCCATCTGTAATAGTGGACGTCGGTGCTCTCAGATCTGTAGCACTGTAACGGTGTGGTGGTGGTCAGCCCACACAGACAGACTGGCTTTAATACCATTATGTGCTGTAAATTTATCATGAGAAACTTTTCCTTACTGGTCCTGTCTTCCGTATTCAATGTTGTACTTTTCATCCTGAAAACAAACAGCAAAAAATAGACAAATTGGCCTTTTCTTCCTGAAATGTTACCAACATATTAACAACCATTGTTTTGTTTTGTCGATTTTATGCAAATTACTTGACATCCTGAGTATGTGACTCAAGCACTTAAGGTGTCTGTCTGAGTGATGAACGCTGGTAAATCTGGTCTGTTTGGGACGACGCTATCAGGCTGAAATCCAGCAGACAGCCGTCTGCGGTTCTGATAGCTGGTCTCGCAAGGTTGGTTTGTTTATTGACCCCTTATCTATCATAGCATGTCTCTCTAATTGCAAATGGAGGCATTCCTATTTCTGCAGCAGTTGTTTTACAAGAAGAGGGAAAACTGTGACCTCTGACCCCTGTTAAATGTCAAATCGGGTTTGTTTATGAAGAACATTTCACCAAAATATGTCACAATATGCTTTACGAGCAAAATAAAAAGAGTCTTAAAACCCAAACAAACAAGTGCAGCTGCTCCCCTGGAGGATCTCCAGTGTCCCATGATCCTCCTCTCCCAGAGCGGGGTTTCACTCTGTGGTCTCTCTCTCTCTCTCTCTCTCTCTCTCTGCAGCCACGCTGTACACTTCCTGTATCCTGGTGGGGATCTTCATCAACAGCAGTGTGCCCATCTTCCTCGAGCTCTTCATCGAGACGGTGTACCCCGTGCCCGAGGGCATCACCTGCGGCGTGGTCACCTTCCTCAGCAACCTCTTCACCGGGCTCTTACTCTTCTTCCTCACTTTCTACTTCAAAGGTGAGGGGCGGGGCCGGGCTGCAGCCATGACTGCAGAGAGGCCCATCACCGCCGCACATCTCCATAATCACACAGAGTTAGCATTAAATACACACACAGAGTTAGCATTAAATACACACACAGAGTTAGCATTAAAAACACACACACACACTCTCACACAGAGTTAGCATTAAATACACACACAGAGTTAGCATTAAACTCACACACTCACACACACACACACTCTCGCACACGCACACACACACACACTCTCTCACACACTCTCTGTCTCACACACACACACACACACACTCTCTCTCTCACACACACACACACACACACACACACACACACTCTCACACACACACACACACACACACACACACACACACACACACGGCATTAGCATTAAATCGTTTTTTAGCGAACCTTCGCTAACTCGCGCTCCACACTGTCTGCCTCGCGTTTGCGTGCAGCTCTTCAGTTCTGATTCTACTTAAGCACCACCTAGGCAGCCTGACATAAAAGATGTGCATTTTAGCTGACAATTTTCATTTATAGAATGTACAGAAAATCTAATTGGTGCTCAGAAAGACTGACTCAGTTCCTGTTTGTAGAAAAAGGCTGCATTAATAACAGGCTCAGGCTCGGTGTTTTCATACACAGACGTGGCTGAAAGCTGTGAATGTTTTGGTGTTGTGTTCTCATCGCTGAACGCCATCGGGGGGCGCTCTGTCGAGCGTGTTCTTCCTGTGCGTAATAAACACACATCGCGTTTCCTGCGGTGCGCTCACCTGTGCTTTCAGCTCCTGGGCCTCGATAAGAGCGCGGTGCTTGTCTCCGCGGAGAACGCAAGGCTTTCTGGGAAAGGTTGACGAGCGTTTGAGGCTGTTTACCAGACCGACACGCCGCCGTGGCTCCGCGCGTTCGGCAGAACTCGCCGCCGGCTTTTACTCGCTCCGAACACCGCGCTCGACGCCCTTTTTGAGAACGCGGCGTTCCCTGTTTTAGCGGGAAGGGGGTCTGTGCTCTCCGCCAGTCGCCGCGCGGAAGACGTGAATTCATAAACAGAGCGCTGTTGCCGCCGGTAACGCCGCGCCGCGTCACCTGACCCCGGCTCGTTTGACGGACGGGCAGAACCGCCGAGGCTGCTCTGTGGACGTGGCGCTCGGTGGAAAAACAAGATGGAGGCCGAACTGAGACAGTGAGACAGGAAGAGAGTAACACTGACATAATGACACGGAGTTAGGGTGGAGTGATTGCTTTAAAAAGCAGGAGATAGCAGATAAGATAAGCCTTCTCCATCCGCCATTTGTATGGAAATAGATTCTGTCTTATCGGCACAACGCAGATTCACAGCAGTGTACATGAATGAGCATTTACAATCTACATACTGTCTGGCTTCTATCAGAGTATCTATCCATTCACACATACACATACTCACAGACACACACACACTCTCCCCCTCACACACACACACACACATGCGCACTCTCACTCACACGCACTCACACATTCGCACACACACACACTCACTCTTTCAGTAAATCATTGTTCAACTTATAGTGCGGGTCCCTGGATTGGAAAAGGTTGAAACCCCCTGATCCGTACTGATCCTCTGCATTGGGGACCATCTTCTCCAGCCTGCCAGTGACCTCTGACCCCTGTGCATGTAGCATTTCTGCAGTCCCTCTGGGGGGTCCTCCTCCAGTCTAGCGGGGTCTTCATCCTCTGAGGAAGACGTTGGCCAGCGTGGGTGACTGCTCCGATAAGCCATTTTGTTGAGGAGCGCTTTTAGAGCACGCTCTGCTCTCCACGCCAGCGTTCCCACAGAGCAGCTCTGCGCTCATCACCATTCAGCCCGCCACTCACACCGTGTCACAGGTGCCATTAAACATTAAACGCATCAAAATCACCTTTCATCCCTCCTCTCAAACCCCTCCTGCATTTCAGGGCAGGAAGGTCTGAGCACAGAGGCGCTTGGGTTGCCGTATACGTTTAAGATCTGCTGGCTGACGGGTGCGAGGGTTCAGAGCTCAAAGCTGGGATGTGCTCTGCCTGGCCGTAACGATGGCTTTTCAATCGAGGGGAGCGGGGGGGGGGGGGTGTGGTTCAGCAGGTCCCACAGGCAGAGATACCCCTCCATGTTTTAATACGGCCCCCCAGGTCAGTGGGTCCCACAGGCGGAGATGTCCCGCGTTCTCGAGCCGGGGCAGAAGGGGGGAGGGGGGGGAGGGAGTGTCGATGCTTTTGATTCCGTTATTGTCTGATTTAGCGCGCGATGGGCGGGGCGTTGAGCCGCGGGCCGTGCTGTCCTTCCGCACGGTGCCTCTCCTCTGTCAGCGTTCGAACCCGCGCCGAAACGCGCCCGTTCCCCGCGGAGCTGTTGTCGTCGCGCGGGGGAAATCGATGCGCTGAAATGGATTCGCACTTTTAAATAAAGTTGCGGTTGCCCGCCGGAGCCTTGTTTGTGCGTTCGCCGGGTTTTCGACGTACTGCGCTGTCCCGAGAATAAAATGCAAAAAATGGGATAAAAAAAAAACAAAACGTGTGGATCTGTGTTCCTCACACTGAAGAGAACCTGAAGTGGCCTCCTGCTGTTACCGGGTTACCATGTACCCGCGGTTACCGACAGAAAGGCACGCTGACAAGACGTTTCATGTCTTAAAGTGCCTCTTAGCACCACAACGCTTTACTGCTCACTTACCGGGAACCTTATGTAATCAGGAGTTCTGTGGCACCGCTGTTTGACTGTGTTCTCCTTCAAAAAGAGAGTTCGCAAAGTGCATCAGGTGAAAACTTACAGAGGCTGCCCGTAAGGTGCTGACAGTCTTAACTGACTGTGACAGGGAATAGTTTGAGTAACAGAATACCGAAAAGGTGTTATGATACAAACATTATTAATATACAATTATATTCTTTTTTTACTATTATGTTTGATTAGATTGTTTATTGTGTGTGTGTGTGTGTGTGTGTGTGTGTGTGGATATACAAAGCACATTGTGAGCGTTCACATTAATCTCAGCATTAAAATGTTGTTAACATGGAGGGTAATTAACAGTAATTACAGCAGTAAATCGCTCGCTTCAGGCACCTCTACAGACACCTCTCCCCCCACCTTTGCCACCGGCAAGGACCCAGAACAGCTTGTTTCCATTTATCAATACAGCAATGTCCCTGTCAGCCGCCGGCCAATGGGCACGAAGCACAGGGCACTTTTTAGCCTGTCAGGCTGGACAGAAACACTTTCATGAGCCTGTCCCCAGTCAACTCTGACACGGTAAAAACACGACCTCCACATGGCCCATAATAACCTGCGCAGAGTTTGACAGCAGGTTTGGGGGGGGAAAACACACACATCCTGACCATTTTCACATCAAAACATGACAGATTTTAGAAAGTAATTGGTCAGTTGTTGATGGCTTTTTCAAAAGCGCTTTTTAGAGATGCAGCTGGCGAGGCGGCCCCAGGTCTTGTATTGTGTATGTCTGTTGAAAACTACTTAATGGCAGAATAGCCAGTTTTTTTTGTTTCTGCCGCTGGTTCCTGTTTAATAATGAGGCAGGTTAGAGCCCGGCTGTTTTAAAAGCTCATTTTGACTTTGATGGGTTCGGTCCCCTGACCTGTTCCATCCCCGTAGTCTTCATTCTCTGTTCATCAACTTTCACCCCTGCCCCCCCCCCCCCCCACGCAAATGAATAATGGATCATTCCGAAGATGCCTATGACCTAATCATCTGAGGGGGCGTGTCCTACGCTCATTAGTATTCAGGCTGTCTGTCTCACCTAAACCCTTCTCCCTCTGTTTAAATGGAAGTGATCGGGGGTGTAGACAACGCACTGAGACAAACCCGAATTCCATTAACCTGGCTCTGCCCAGAGGAGTTCATAACGAGGGGGGGGGGGGGTGTTGATTTATGGCGAGGGGTTTTGGGCCTATGCCTCATGGGAACTTCTCCTTGGCTGTGATCTGTGCGGCGCTAAAATAGGACCCCTAACAGAGGTGTCTGGCTCGTGTGCCTGCTGAGAAAAACTACTCCCTGACAACCGCACCCCATCGCTAAACGCTACGCTGGCGTTAAAAAAAAGAAAAGAAAAAAAACTCAGATGGCGAACGCGACTGTGCTCATCCGTCTCCTCCCGCGCCTGAGAGGTTCTCGCTCGGCGCAATTATCGTATTGCATCTCCGGGCCTGAAATTGCTGCCCTTTTGAAAGGCGTTTCTGCAGGAACAAATGTGTGCTTGAGAGTTCCTGGAACGGAGAGTGCTCTGAATGTTCAATGCTTTTCCCCCCTAATTTGGGACGAATCTCATCACAGCATCATTCTGTCGGCTGAGGGGAAAGAGGACCATGAGCTGCGCAGTCACTCTGCAGACCCCCAGCTGAGCTGCGCAGTCACTCTGCAGCCCCCCAGCCGAGCTGCGCAGTCACTCTGCAGTCCCCCAGCTGAGCTGCGCAGCCACTCTGCAGCCCCCCAGCTGAGCTGCGCAGTCACTCTGCAGAACCCCAGCTGAGCTACGCAGTCAAGACTACAAGACTATCTCTAACTAGGACTAACTAGGGTTCGAGAGTGGGGTAGGAATGGTGGAAAATGGGTCATTATTATGACGGTATGAAAGTGGAGCATTTCTCCATTGAATATTTTAAGGGAAATGATTGAAAGCTTCCGACTGGATGAGGCTGTAATATCTGAGTTCCGCAGAGCAAGACACCGTGGTCTCTGGAGGAGGGCACTGTTTGTTATGATTGACTGGAGATGAAGTGTTGATGTGGTGTTTATTGTGCTTAAAAGGTGATGTGTGGTTAGTATTGCTGCTGTTGTTGGGTGGGTGGGGGGTGTGAACAGTTGAGTGAATAATTGATGGTAAGGTGGTGATAATGAGTAATTAATTAGTGATCAGTGACGAGTTGGTGGCAAAGATGACTTGAATTGCTGGTGAGTGACGACTTGTTTGTGATGCTCATTCATTAAATCATCACTTTTTTAACATTACAGGCGTTTAGCAGACACTCTTATCCAGAGCTTACACACTGCATCCGTTTATACAGCTGGATATATGTACAAAGGCAGTGTCCCTCAAGCAAGAATCGAACCTGTGACCTTGAAGTCACATGACCAGTTCCTTACCCATTATACTACACTACCGACGGGGGTCTTTTTGGTGACATTGACCTGTTAATTCACTGTTGAGGGTGTAAATTGTTACGCTGACTGCATCATTGATGAGGACGAGTTCATGGTGAACCTGACTGATTAAAATCCAATCAAATCAAGGCAATCCTATTTTTGTATTGCGCTGTTTACGGAGAACTGTGACAAAGACGTTTTACAGAGTAGCGGAATAAGAGCAAGAAACAGCAACAAAAAAAAAACGTTAGTGCTGAGACGATGCAGTAAATCACTGACTGGGACATCAGTGGTGAGAACGCCTTTTAAATTATTGGGTGGTCTGAGGAGGTGGTGGCGCTGACTTGTGACATCACTGACGCTGACGTCAAGCTGGTCGTGACTGATGATGTCACGGACAGGATTTCAGGTGGTGACAGATGAGGATGCAGGTGTGACAGAGACTGATGATGTCACTGATGGGGTGCAGGTGGTGACAGACTGATGATGTCACTGATGAGGTGCAGGTGGTGACAGAGACTGATGATGTCACTGATGAGGTGCAGGTGGTGACAGAGACTGATGATGTCACTGATGGGGTGCAGGTGGTGACAGAGACTGATGATGTCACTGATGGGGTGCAGGTGGTGACAGAGATTGATGATGTCACTGATGGTGATGCAGGTGTGACAGAGACTGATGATGTCACTGATGGGGTGCAGGTGGTGACAGAGACTGATGATGTCACTGATGGTGATGCAGGTGTGACAGAGACTGATGATGTCACTGATGGGGTGCAGGTGGTGACACAGACTGATGATGTCACTGATGGGGTGTAGGTGGTGACAGAGACTTGTTTATATCCCTGTCTGTGTGGTGATGACCTGTCCGTCTAACCAGTGTTCGCTTTGTGTTTCCAGAACTTTCCTGGCTGAACTGGTGTCTGACGGGCTCCTGCCTCTTCAGCCTCCTCCTCATCCTCCTCTTCCGGGAGTCGTACGATCGTCTCTACCTGGACGTCTTCGTCTCCGTCTGAGAGGGCTGCCCGTTTGTTTTTGACTGAAACTTTTAACAGTGAACCTCTCTGCTCAATGCACACTGCACAACTGGACGGAAAGAGCCGGCGCCAGCTGCCCCTTCCATCAGAACGGACCTTTTACCCATGTCTTTGTTTTATAAAACAAATAAGGAAAAAATTTTCAAAATGTTGATGATGATGATGTTGTTTTTTTTATTTAATCGTAGCCAGTGAGGCGTTCCTACAGTAGATAGTGAACCCCGGTCGTCGTAGAAACCGCTCCTCGGCTCTGCTGTGTCCGGCAGGCGTATGAGACACGTGGTATAATCAGTTTTTTTAAGTGACGTACAGCTGTGAAGTTTGACGCACGGTCTGGGTATGAGGGAATTTTTCCATGTTTACAGACGTTTGGTTGGGGGGGGGGGGGGGGGGGGGGTCTCTCTTGTCTCTGTTATTAATACAGAGGACGGAAACTGCAGGATTGGCCGTTCACTCGCACAATCTCGTGCGAACAAGGGACCGGTCATAGATATAACTATAAGCCGTCATAACTGTAAGCTTGTCTGAAACAAGGGACAGCCGTCGTCAAAGTGGGGGGAAAAACGGTTGCTTTTATTCATTTCTCCTGGACTTTTTTTAAATGGCATTGAAATTTGACGAGCTTTGGTCCCTTCTCCCTTTGTAAATATTGAGATGTGTAGGATTTAATGGTGCTTCCGTGTCGAGGGCTCTGATTGGTCAGGGCCCAGGAAGTCGGTTTAGGTCACAGTTCACGGGCTTTTAACTCTCAGTTCTCCCAACCGAAGCTGACCGACCAATGGGACGGCTGTCCTGTTCTCAGGGAGGCTTGGCTAAGGTCAGCTTAGACGATGATGTAGTTGGTTGCTGTCGTGATCGACAGACGGACCCGTAAGTGATCCTCTGCGTGAACTCTGAGCTGCAGCCGGGCCCAGAGAGTTTCTGTTATTGTTTTGGCTTTCTTTTTCTAAGCCACAGTTCAGATTTTTATTTTTTTTGCAGTTTGCTGTACAACCTTTTTGTTGTTGTTGTTGTTGTTTGACTCTTAGCAACCCCGTTAAGGAAGAAGCGAGCAACATTTCAGGCCTTTTTTTTTTTTTTTTTTAACCTTTTTATTCATTAGCGTGCATGCATTAATTTATTAGCCCGGGTCAGAACACTAACGCAGGCTGTTAGCCGGGGCACTTCCTGTGAGGATGATGACGATGTGGAAAAGCACTAATGCAGCATTAGAGGTGTTCAGCAGCCCTTTCATGGATGGGGGGGGGGGGGGGGGAGTCGTTGTGCTCGTTAGTACCGCTCGCCATTACCCACAATCCTTTTCAGCAACCCTTTTACGGATAAGGGGGGGAGAGTCTTTGTGCTCGTTAGTACCGCGCGCCATTACCCATAATCCTTTGCAGCCGGCCCTGCGGTACTGATCAGGCGTTTGTGTCTATAGCTGAGAGGGTAGCCCTGCGCTCAGAGGGGTCATCGTCCATTTTAACTGGGACCTTAACTGGGACCTGTACCGGCCAGTCAGTCAGCCTCGGGGGGGCGGAGGTGGGGGGCGGGGGGGGGGCTGTGTACTCCGTGGCCGCTGCCCTCTCTGTCCGCTGCGCGAGATTAAGCCGTTTGGCGGTGGTTAGCGGTAAGAATGGCACGGTCGCTGCTGCCGCTGCCTCTGTCGCTCGTTACCATGGAGATGCAGGCGCGTTCGTCGCCTGCCTGGGTCGCCCCACGCATCCGCCCCCCCCCCCCGCCCCGTAGCCCCGCTGCACGTAACCTTGCTTTCCGGAAACAATTCGCTTCCTGTGGGTGTCGTGTAACGTTTTAAATTCATCCTGAATGGTTTTCATACGATGTGACGTAAGAGGTTACGTCACTAGTGTCAAAATGCTCGCTATCACATGTATGTGCCTCATAGCCTTGTGTCATTTGCTACAATGTTACGTCAGAAGCGTCGTGATGCTTGTCATTATGCGTTTTCACAAGTCCGTCTGCAATGCTGTCATGTTTGTGTTTGCTTATGTGTGACGATTGTTCTGTCGCTATGGAGGCGTTGTAGAGACACACTTCAAATAAAGTTTTAAGGAGGTTTTTAAATGATGCTGCTCATCGGCTGTGGAGGTTCGCGGGTGGGTGGGTGGGGGGGGGGGGCTGGTGGGGGGGGGCGGGACCTTCTGGGGTTTGTCCTTTTGCTCTGTGGCTACTTTTCTGTTTTCTGTTTGTGTTCCTTGTACAGAGATCTCCTGAGTTTGTGAAACGTTGCCTTAAATGTGACCCGTGTGCACCTTGTTTTCGCGGTTTCGCGCGGTGGCGGCCTGGCGGAGCCACGTTTGGGGAACAGGACGGCCCGTCTGTGCTTCGTCCCGCACCGCGATGGAGCCCCCCTCTCGCGCGAGGTCACGCCGGTCGGGACGCGTCCTCGCTCCGAAACGCTCTCCCACGGAGCCGACGGGGGGCGTGTCCGGAGTCGGGCGTGAGATGTGTCAGAAGTCTTAACACTGCACCTCAATAAAAAAGAAAAGTTGGGAAAACAAGCTCCTCTCTGCTCTCTTTCCTCCTGTGATCTCGTGACCTGGTCCAGTGATCTTTATTCCTGTTCCCGGAGAGCCACAGGGTCTGCTGGATTTTGTTGTTATTCAGTACTTAATTGATCAGTTAAAGCGGTCGATTACACAGGTAGCTCACCTCACCTGGTTTCTTGGGTCTGCACTGGTCGCTGATATTATGGCACAAACAAAAACCAGCAGACCCTGCGGCCCACCAGGACCAGGAAGGAAGCTCCCTGGCCCAGCCAATGAGAAACAGTCTTGTAATGTTGTGTTGCATGTACTCCAGCAGTATTGCGCTGCTGCTGATTGGTGTGAGAAAGCTTCAGGATACAGACTTCCCGATACAGACGGCCCGATACAGACTGCCCGGCCTGATACAGACGGCCCAGTACAGACGGCCCCATACAGACGGCCCAATACAGACTGCCCAGTACAGACGGCCCGATACAGACGGCCCCATACAGACGGCCCCATACAGACGGCCCCATGCAGACGGCCCAATACAGACGGCCCAGTACAGACGGCCCCGTACAGACGGCCCCATACAGACAGCCCGGTACAGACGGCCCGATACAGACGGCCCGATACAGACGGCCCGATACAGACTGCCCGATACAGACTGCCCAATACAGACTGCCCAGTACAGACGGCCCGATACAGACGGCCCGATACAGACAGCCCAATACAGACGGCCCGATACAGACGGCCCGGCCCGATACAGACGGCCTGGTACAGACGGCCTGGTACAGACGACCTGGTACAGACGACCTGGTACAGACTGCCCGATACAGACGGCTGAATACAGACAGCCCAATACAGACTGCCCGATACAGACAGCCCGATACAGACTGCCCGGTACAGACTGCCCGATACAGACTGCCCGGTACAGACTGCTCGATACAGACGGCCCAGTACAGACGGCCCAATACAGACTGCCCGATACAGACTGCCCGATACAGACGGCCCGGTACAGACGGCCCGATACAGACTGCTCGATACAGATGGCCCAGTACAGACGGCCCGATACAGACTTCTCGATACAGACGGCCCAGTACAGACGGCCCAGTACAGACTGCCCGATACAGACTGCCCGATGCAGACGGCCCGATACAGACGGCCCGATACAGACGGCCCGGCCCGATACAGACGGCCCGGCCCAGTACAGACTTCCCGATACAGACGGCTCAGTACAGACAGCCCGATGCAGACTGCCCAGTACAGACGGCCCGGTACAGACGGCCCGATACAGCAGCTCTTCAGTCTCTGTGGTGCTGAGCTGAGCCCTGGTCACCGGAGCAGGCGTCAGGCCCAGCAGCAGCTCAGTAAACAGCCCCCCCCCCCCCCACCCCCCCCCCCCCCCCCCGTCCAGCTGTAGATGAGGATGAGATCACGGATTGGCGAGGACGCTGTGTACAGACTCCGGACATGCGTGACGGAACGGGCTGTCCGGCACGGGGCGGGGCGGGGCGGTGTGGTCCGGTCCGGAGTGTTCCAGCGCTGACACCGCCAGGCTCCGTGCCCGCCGATGACTCACCCGCCACTGTACGGCGAGCCGCTTCCCCCCGGCGCTGAAATCATCACATCTGACCCCCCCCCCCCCCTCACCCCAGGGATGCCCGAGGAAAGGGGGTCCCGGTACAGAGAGGAGTCAGCCGCAGCTGCAGTCTTACGCACAGCTCTCTCAACACCTCCCTCCTCCTCACGCAGCGGAGCGATGGAGCAGGAGGAGGAGGAAGAGGAGGAGGAAGTGCTTCCGTCTGCTTGGACCAGGCCGGCTTGCTGTGGCCCCTTGGGTGGTAACGTGAGGAAAATTAAACCCAGAAAAAGTGTACACATCAAATTTTCCAGCTATATGTTCATGTTGAAGAAATCTGAACAAAGCAATTAACCCCTTTGAAGAGCAGGATTTTTGGAATGATTTTTAAAAAAATTCAGTGTTCTAGAACTCCACTGCTTTCAGGCACCAGCAGTGATTGTGACATCAGCATTAGAATGCACAGTTAAGAACATTCTATTCGCACGTTTGTGACCTCACACATTAAAGGGTTTTCTGTGACTGACGGGGAGAATCTCGCTCTGAAAGGTGGAGGCTGCAGGGTTTCGTAATGGGTTTGTGTTCCCCGAGCTGGAGTTTGTGTTCCCCGAGCTGGAGTTTGTGTTCCCCAAGCTGGAGTTTGTGTTCCCCGAGCTGGAGTTTGTGTTCCCCGAGCTGGAGTTTGTGTTCCCCGTGTTCCAGCACACTGAATGCTCTCGGCTGCCAGCGCTCCTAAAAATAGAGACAAATGTGACTTCTTTCCAGCGGTGACAACTCCCCTCAAAACAAATCTTGGCCCAGCCGCGCGACCGTGTAAAGCAGCCTAAGCAATGCCTTCCTTTGTCTTTAATGGATGCTTCCTGCATTCAGAGCTGAGCGCGCCCAGAACAATAGTTTTCATTCGCTGACAGGCGATTGTGCCGCTTCCATTTGGCTTTGTTCTCCGCGGAATGATTTTCTGTTCCGACCGTGTTTCACTTGTAACCCCCCCCCCCGCCCCCATCATCCCCCCCCCCCCCCCCACCCCCCCCCCCCCCCCCCCGTTTCCTCCGTGAATCTGTTTCACTGTCAGACCACCTGACGTTTTTATACCTGTAATCTATTCTCTCTTCCGGCCTTCACTCTGAATTTCCTCGTGTGTTTTTTATGGATCGGGCCCTGTTCCCGTGTACGGTGGATATCTCTCCTGCTTGCCGTACTGGTTTAAACACCAGAGCCGGCATTGAGGAAAGCCTCCCTTATTTTAAGAGCCTCATTAAACCAAACGTGTCCGTTCCCCTTATTTCCAATTACCTTCGCATGGTGAAAAATGCCCGATTGATCAGAACCAATTAGACGCACGTTTCAGAAACTCCCGATAGTCACTTCTTCATTTAAAATCCATTGATGACTTTATAAACAATGCTTAAACAGAGTGGTAACAGTTATTAATGCTTACTAAAGTTTCTGAAAAAGACTGTTTTAAAATGTATAATGAAGGTTTTTTGCAAACATGCACAACAAACTTCTCCATTCATCAAGTCTTTATCTGGCTACTCTGAGCTCCTTCTTAATCACATTCACCAACATCAACTTACTAACAGGTTTTAATATCGGCTAATCTTCAACAATGTGTGTTAGTGATGTATAACATGCTTATTAATAATGAATAAAACTTTTATTACTGCCCTATGAACTATAAGCAAATTCACATTAACTTTACACTACATTTTTTTACTTACTGCTGTTTTTTCTTGTCTGTATTTGTTCATGGCTGTTTGTTTATGCAAATCACATGAACAAGATTGTGCATAAAATTTACAAACAGCCAGCATTCATCATCTCATACACCTGGAATATGCACGAAAACCAAAGGTCTGCACGTGTGTCATAAATCCCATATTGTTTTTTTCCTCAGGAACATTTTAAAAAACAAAAGTACTAATAATTTAAGAAAAGTTTTGTGAATGAGACCCAAAGTGTAAGAGGTGAGCATGGGGGCAGCGGAACTCTGGCAGGAGAGGGAAACAGGAAATGCCTGCAGAACGTGAGCCAATAAGATGCCACCGTCACGGCCTATAGCCACACCCCCTCTCACAGGGACCGGAGTGCAGGGGCCAGTCAATGAGAAAACAGATGTCGCAGTATAATGACAATATGGCAACCAGGCGTAGGGGGATAGTCATCAACCATTCAGCCATGTCCCCATGACAATACGTCAAGTCAAATCGAGTCCAGCTTTATTTATACCGTGCATTTCATGCACAGGCAACTCAATGTGTTAAAGAGAATAGTGAAAAACACGGGAAAAAACAGAGAATAAGATAAAATGTGCCTCACAGCATCCATCCATCCATCCATTATCTATACCCACTTATCCTGGGCAGGGTCGCAGAGGGTGCTGGAGCCTATCCCAGCATGCATTGGTCGAGTGGCAGGATGCTTCACAGAGTGATAAAGAAAATAAAACGTCTTCCGGGCTGGCCCTCCTAAAATACGACTCAAGCGCTCTGTCCCGTTTAAAAGCCGTGCAGCAGCAGGTAAAGAAGGAGCCGCTGATTTGGGCTCAGTCGCGTAAGCGCTAACGCGGGGAGACGGATTCCTCCCCTAACCCTAACCCTCCAGAGTTAAACGCAATTACCGCCGCCAGAGAGGCGGAAAGGCTCCATCCGGGAGAACAGCAGGGCTCTTTGCTCACACAGACGTCCCGCTTAAAATCACAGCACACACCCCTGCCCCACACCCCTGCCCCACACACCCCTGCCCCACACTCCTCTCTGCTCCACACACCTCTGCCCCACACTCCTGCCCCACACACCCCTCTGCCCCACAAACCACGGTTCCACACTCCTCTCTGCTCCACACACCTCTGCTCTGCCCCACACACCTCTCTGCTCCACACTCCTCTGCTCTGCCCCACACACCTGTGCTCCACACCTCTGCTCTGCCCCACACACCTCTGCTCCACACACCCTCCATTGGTAATGAAAGCTGATTTTCAAATTACCCCCCTGAATCATAAGAAATATTCATGTGCTGTTGGGGGGGGGGGGGGGGATTGTTGGACTGTTCCCCACCAAGAAATACATCCTACCCCCCCTCCCCTTATTCCTGAAAGCAGGACTGTGTGAGTGTTATATTTGTAATATATGTACGCAGTCTGAGATGAAGCCTTTGGAGAGTATGACTCAGCGTTCAGCGCCGGGCTGGCACAGATCTTCTCCGTGGCGACAGAGGAGACCGCAGAGGTAAGCACGAATACGGCCAGGCTCGGGGGGGGGCGGGGGGGGGGGGGGGGTGAGGGGGGGACGGGACGGGTCGCAGGCTTCATTAACCCGTCCCCGTGGCGACGGCGAAACGAACCCCGGGCGGCCGGCGCAGCGACAGCAGACCGTCCTGCGGCAGACGACGATGTCGCGGACTCTCCGCCACCCGCCCGCCCGCCCGCGGGACGCCACGCTCCAGAGGACCGCGGAGAGGAGGAGACGCTCGCTCTGACTTCACAGGGAGGAAAAAACAAAATAACGAAAAGGACAGCATGTCTTATTCCCTCTCCTTATTTACAGAATCATAACCTGCTGTGCAAAAATAATAAATAAATACATAAACTAGAAATGGGATGTTGTCTGTTAGTGCATCTGATTATGTCATGGCAGTCAGTACAGGGTGAAGATAATCTTGCATATCCACAAGTGTGATTCTGTTTGTTTGTGCTTGTGTGTACTGAATGGGGAAACAACCTGACTGTGAAGAAAGATATTGGCTGGGTTGCAGCTTCTCCAATTTTGGAAAGAATTTATTTGTAGCATGAACCCCCCCCCCCCCCCACGCCCCCCAGCACCCTGACAGAACCGAATCTAAGCCTCCTCGTCAGTTCTGCTCCAATCCCCCCCCGTCACTGGAGCCCCAGGCCCGCAGGTGGACAGGTACAGGATGTTTTCTCCTTTTCAATTTCGTGAAGTGTAGGCGTGAGAGGAATCCGTGTTCTACCCCCTCCCTCCCCACCCCAGGGGTCAGGAACAACCTGACCCCGCCCGATCCGCCCCCCTCCCTCACCTCCTCCTAAGCCACAGTTTGGATGGGGTTTTGATTAAAACAGAGAGAGGGACAGTCTATCTGGCACCACAGATAATCATCTTCACGGGCTGGATGAGGGGGGGGGGGACGGGGGTGCGCAGGGGATGGGTTGTTACAGAGACGGGGGGGGGGTTCAATTTTCAGGTGCCAAAGAGGGCTCGGCTCTGGTCTTGCCCGGGATATTAGGCCAGATAAAAATCTGCTACCTCCCTCCCGCCTCTCCTGTCCTCCATTTTGGCTCTGGGGAGAAACACAAGGAGGTGGTCTCTTCCTCTCTCTCAGCAGGGTACCCTAACCCTAACCCTAACCCTAACCCTAACCCTAACCCTAACCCTAACCCTAACCCTAACCCTAACCCTAACCCTAACCCTAACCCTAACCCTAACCCTAACCCTAACCCTAACCCTAACCCTAACCCTAACCCTAACCCTAACCCTAACCCTAACCCTAACCCTAACCCTACCCTAACCCTAACCCTAACCCTAACCCTAACCCTAACCCTAACCCTAACCCTAACCCTAACCCTAACCCTAACCCTAACCCTAACCCTAACCCTAACCCTAACCCTAACCCTAACCCTAACCCTAACCCTAACCCTAACCCTAACCCTAACCCTAACCCTAACCCTAACCCTAACCCTAACCCTAACCCTAACCCTAACCCTAACCCTAACCCTAACCCTAACCCTAACCCTAACCCTAACCCTAACCCTAACCCTAACCCTAACCCTAACCCTAACCCTAACCCTAACCCTAACCCTAACCCTAACCCTAACCCTAACCCTAACCCTAACCCTAACCCTAACCCTAACCCTAACCCTAACCCTAACCCTAACCCTAACCCTAACCCTAACCCTAACCCTAACCCTAACCCTAACCCTAACCCTAACCCTAACCCTAACCCTAACCCTAACCCTAACCCTAACCCTAACCCTAACCCTAACCCTAACCCTAACCCTAACCCTAACCCTAACCCTAACCCTAACCCTAACCCTAACCCTAACCCTAACCCTAACCCTAACCCTAACCCTAACCCTAACCCTAACCCTAACCCTAACCCTAACCCTAACCCTAACCCTAACCCTAACCCTAACCCTAACCCTAACCCTAACCCTAACCCTAACCCTAACCCTAACCCTAACCCTAACCCTAACCCTAACCCTAACCCTAACCCTAACCCTAACCCTAACCCTAACCCTAACCCTAACCCTAACCCTAACCCTAACCCTAACCCTAACCCTAACCCTAACCCTAACCCTAACCCTAACCCTAACCCTAACCCTAACCCTAACCCTAACCCTAACCCTAACCCTAACCCTAACCCTAACCCTAACCCTAACCCTAACCCTAACCCTAACCCTAACCCTAACCCTAACCCTAACCCTAACCCTAACCCTAACCCTAACCCTAACCCTAACCCTAACCCTAACCCTAACCCTAACCCTAACCCTAACCCTAACCCTAACCCTAACCCTAACCCTAACCCTAACCCTAACCCCCCCCCCCCCCCCCCCCCCCGGCACCCTGACAGAACCGAATCTAAGCCTCCTCGTCAGTTCTGCTCCAATCCCCCCCCCATCACTGGAGCCCCAGGCCTGCAGGTGGAGGGGTACGGGATGTTTTCTCCTTTTCAATTTCGTGAAGTGTAGGCGTGAGAGGAATCCGTGTTCTACCCCCTCCCCCCCCCACCCCCACCCCAGGGGTCAGGTTGTTCCGCTGACCCCGCCCGATCCGCCCCCCTCCCTCACCTCCTCCTAAGCCACAGTTTGGATGGGGTTTTGATTAAAACAGAGAGAGGGACAGTCTATGTGTGGCACCACAGATAATCATCTTCACGGGCTGGATGAGGGGGGACGGGGGGGACGGGGGTGCGCAGGGGATGGGTTGTTACGGAGACGGGGGGGGGCAGGCGTGCAGGGGATGGGTTGTTACGGAGACGGGGGGGGGTTCAATTTTCAGGTGCCAAAGAGGGCACGGCTCTGGTCTTGCCCGGGATATTAGGCCAGATAAAAATCTGCTACCTCCCTCCTCTCGCCTCTACTGTCCTCCATTTTGGCTCTGGGGAGAAACACGAGGAGGTGATCTCTTCCTCTCTCTCAGCAGGGTGTTTCACCACAAGCACCGCCCGCCACGGGACGCCCCGCTGAGGTGCAGGTCCCTCGCCCCGCTTCCAAAACACGGACCCCAGGGGTCACGGCGGGGGGGGGGAGCTCGCCGCCAGGTCGCCAGGGAAATGAGGCGGAATCGACCCCAGCGGCCGCACAGTTCGGTAGATCATCACCACGCCCGTTCCTTCAGTGTGTTTAAGGCTCCTGGGATTAGAGACTGTACTGGCCGCAAGAACCGGGGCCAGAAATTCAATTATAAAAAATGAGCACACCCGTGCCTCAGCGCCTCAGTGCCTCAGTACCTCAGCGCCTCAGCACCTCAGTACCGCAGCGCGCTTTCTGTTCCAGAAGCACTCGGCTCACGTGACTTCGCTAAAAAAAACTGCCAACTCAATATCCCACTACCCTGCTCAATTATTACATTACAGGCATTTTTATCCAGAGGGACATGCACAGCTTCTTAGCATTTTTTACAAACTGTAGCATCCATGTATACAACTGGATATATATTATGAAAGCAATGCTGGTTATGCTCCTTGTTCAAGGGTACAATGGCAGTGTCCTACCTGGGAATCGAACCTGCAACCTATGGGTCAACTATACAGTGCACGTTAATACTACAGAATTTATAAGTACTGCACATCTGTATTGCATAGTTGATAAGAGTTACAAGCCCAGTTCCCTTCCCCATTACACTACACTGTCAGCCAATTATCAGCAGCACATCTCCGCCATCAGTGCGTCATTAGCCAATCAGAGCCCGGAATGGGACTGATAATGCATTTAGGGCAGTAAATTCGTGCCGCGCCTCGGCTGGGGCTGGCTCAGAGTCTCCTTTGATCTGCTTTTAGCAGAGGAGACGAGAGGCGAGGGGGGGGGGGGGGGGGGGGGGGGGAAGGACGATTTCCGCTCGGTTCACGGGGGGGGGGGGGGCGGGATGGGGGGCACGGGGCGGGGGGGGTAGAGGAACAGTGACACAGAGCCCATTAGCACAAGCCATCACAGGCCGTTCATTCTTCTTTTTCATTTAAACGGGATTAATAAATTACAATCTGAGGCACATCGGACTGTGGACTGTGACCTATATACAGCAAGCGCAATAAAATGCCCATAGTGCAGCTGGCATGTTGAACATTAGGGAGATGGGCAAGATGAGGTTGTGCCATGTTGTGTATGCCCACAAAAATACCAGCTGTTGGTAAAAATATTTATGCATTATTTTTAAGGAATGCTGTGTACTATAGAATGGATTTTGCTTCTGTTAATGCTACAATATCTATATTTATTGCACATCTGTATCGCATCATTCATATTGGGTTACTTGGTTCAAAGAATTGATAAAGATATTTTAAAAGCACGGAATATTTTGATAAATGGTGGAAATACATTATTCTACGTGTAGATTAAGTACTTGGGGAGAGTAGACGTTGGATTCAATATTGCCCAACGTACTGCAGTCTGTTTTGATTAGGAAGAACAAATTGCAGAGAGAGAGCTGAGCTTTTTGTTTCCGGAATCGCAGTGAATGAAACATTCTGAATAAACACGACAAGGAAATTGCTTAAAAGCCTAGTGAGTGAACAGAGTACACGGATTGACAATATTTTGTGTTTCCGTAAAAGTTAAAAGCTTTTCTTGTTTCTTAAAGTTTAATGCGCCAAACACTTTTTGTTTGTGTGAACGCATTAGCTCCTTTCATGCTATAAAAGCTATGGGTGTTGCAGAAAAGGAAAACAAAACTAAACTCGGCCCACAGCTCAATATAAATAATTCAGATTGCACCACTTGTTCCACTCCAAACTGGGGAGGCCAGCACAACAAGGAATGGTTTATTCAGACTGTTCAGAGAAGAAAGAAAGAAAGAAAGAAAGAAGCTAAGAAGCTACTTCTGTCGGAGGGAATTTTATTTTTGTAACACAGACGGGCTGTTACCCACCTGCTATTTTGTCATTTATTCGTACAGACACACAGGGTTCGAATTACAGGGGGATTGGGGGGGGGGTCTAATTAAGACTGGGACCCCCCCCCCCCCCCCAAAAGAGGTAAAAACAACAGGTCAGGGGGGATTGAAACATTTATATATGCTTCTTACCTGTAATCGTAAATATTATAATATATTTCCCATCAGTGGCGTCACTAGGGTTGGTGTCTAGTGACGCCACTGATGGGAAATATATTGTAATATTTACAATTACAGGTAAGAAGCATATATAAATGTTTCAATCCCCCCTGACCTGTTGCTTTTGCCTCTTTTGGGGGGGTCCAAGTCTTAATTAGGGGGGTCAGGCCCCTCCAATCCCCTGTAATTCGAACCCTGCAGTTTGTGTGTGCGTGTATATATTTATGTATAGCATATATGTGTATGTATACATGCAAGTATGTACACATTTTGCTGTTTTTCACAGAACCACACTTTTATTAAAAAAAATTCTTCAAAATTCTAAACATTTATTTAATCTTGGTTGATAAATTCCTATCAAAAAATGACATTTTAAAAATGTTTCCATTTTTTTTCACTTTTTGAATGTAAGACTATAGTGCTATATCTTTTGCTGTTCTCCACCCAAACACATTTCTCATAATCATTTCTTATGTCTAAATTATAATTCCTCATAAGTTAAAATGATTTCCTATCTATGTGAATCAAAAAATGATTTTTTTTTTAATTCATGTGTATTTTTTCACTTTTTGGACATACTGTTTTCCAGGGAAACACATTTTTTCATCAAAAATCTCTTAAAACACATTTCTATTCATTTCAAGTATTCAAGTTCAAGCTGTTTTCCACTGAGACAAATTTTTTTGTCATAAATTTTAATTTCTCATAAATCAACATGATTATCTATCGTATGGAATGAAAGAATGACATTTTAAAAATGTTTTAACTGATTTTCTCTATTATTGCATATTTGTCACATGGAATAGATTTTTGATCTTTAGACAAAATATAATATTAGACAAAGGGAACCTGAGTAAACACAAACACTTTTAAATTACTTTATTTAATGGAAAAAGTTATCAAACACCCATATTTCATTTGAACACATTTCTATTCATTGATTTCACAGCGGTTGGTAAATTAAAATATTTTCCTGTCCACCTGAATAAAAAAGCATTTTTTAAATTTATGCATTTGTTTTTACTTTTTGGACATAGGACATAGGTCTTATGTATTTCGCTGTCTTCCACTGAAACACATTTTCCATCATAAATTTCTTCTAACACATTTCTATTTATTTATTCATTTATTTATTACACTTTGTTTGTGAAATGACCATGACTTCATAAACATATTTCATGATTTCTCTCCTAACTGCCCTAGCCTAACCCTAACCATAATCCTGAACCCTAACTTTTAATTTAAAAAACTTTATGAAATCAAAAATTAAAAATTAAACTTCCTCTGCTCCACCAAAGAAGAAGGTTCAAAGAGCAGATTTAATATTTTATAATGCCGTACGGTTACTGAAAAGGTGAGGAGAGTTGAATGGCAGAAGAGGTACGCCTGGGACTAAAAGCTGGAACTCTCTTTTTTACCTCACTCTCTCTGTTCTTACCTGTAAAAAGTCAGTTTTTTACTCTTGTTGAACAGGAGAGGTCACAGATCCTCCAAGTGACACAAACACCTCAGTCACACCCAGGGGCGTCGTAGTGGGGGGAAAAGTGGGACTGACTACCCAGGGCCCGAATGGGGGGAGGGCCCTCGAAAAGCCTGGAATGATGCGTGAGAGACATGGATCAAGAGAGGAAGGGGGCCCACGGAGACTGCTTTTGTACAGGGCCCAGAATTTTGTGCTACACCCCTGGTCACCCTCCCATGTAGAGCGCCTTGTTCAAATCAGGAAAAGAAAATCAAGAGATAAAGAAATAAAGTCCTTCTCTGCAGTAATGAGAGGGAAAACAAGGCGATGAAGCAACTGGGGAGTAGGAAACAGAGGCACTGATGAAGAAGGGAGAAGGGGAGAACACTAATTGGGGAATTGGGTTGGGGTCAGGGTTGTGATTTGGAAACAGCCCTTTTAACCAGAGGGCTCCTGGTATGAATGCCAGGAGAATCATTCACTGTGTTACACCTTGAGCTGCGATGTTAAGGCGTTTTGTTTTGTTTTTTAAAGTAAGAGTTGACAGACTCACCTCATGTATTTTCCCCTTAACTTTATTGAGACATTGGGAGAGAAGAGAGGGTTCCATTTAGAGACCGGACTACAGTTCCCAGAGTGCCACAGCAGGGAATCCATCCGCTGCCGCGCGAGGGGATTTGTAACTGGGCTAAGAGTCGGCTGCACTACCGCTGTCTCCCTGGGATACGGAAAACTGACACTGATCATCAGGGCAACTGCCAACAAGAATAAGATTCAAATCTGCTTCGCCTTGAGTCCATGTTTTGTGTAATGCTGCTCTCATCCTCCAGATGGCGAAAAAGAGGCATCATCAGTCAACGTCCTCAGCCGGTTTTGACAGAATGGTGTACTCCAATCTGACCCAACTTCAGTCTCCAGTCTAACCCAATTCCTAGTGCAGAGTGACTTTATAGTGCACCCATGGCCATTTCTAGTAAACATAATCAAGCATTTAGCTCACATTTTAACACAGGCCTGGATCTCACATTCTAAACGGGCTGGAAGAAGTCAATGGGTACTTTTAACCGAAATGGGACAATCAGTTCGGTTGCGAGTCTAGACTGCAGACAAAATCAATCGCCTTTACGAGGTGCTTTAGAGAGGCTTGCTGTGTTCAACAGCTTTTCCTGTTTTAATCCCCCCTCACAGAGCCACCATAGATACTCCTAAATTAAACAGAATGTCCACAGGAACACGGCGCAGGGGCCGCTGACAGCGACTACGCGGGACTTCCTGTCAGAACCGGTCCGATCAGTCAGGGACGTCAGCCTCATTATCAGCCGAGATGACGCACGACTTTGCAACTGAAGACTAAAGCGCTGAGCTTCACAAGACTCTCCGAGACATCTCCACGCAGACGGTTCGAAACAAGCGGAGTGGTATCGAACGAAGCTGTTAAAAGTCCAGGCTATTTGATGCGCGCTGAGCTATCTGACTGCTGTATAATTCAGTTCGCACGTTGTGACCGGGAGCTCATCGATCGGGGCATGGAGCGCTGCGTAGCTAAGGCGATGTTAGCATCAGCTTGTGCTAGCCTGTCCTGGGAGAGCCTTAGAACCTGACCTCATCTGTAACTGTCACGTCTCACCCCAATTCCCGCCAAAACTGCAAACTGCTCACACGCCACACTCCACTTAATCTGCAACAATACCTCATTAATTTGACTAATTATGCAACAGTTTCACAGACATTTTTTGTCCTGTCATTTTAATCTTACCCCACAGGCAGGCTTGCTACTGTATGAATGAAGGAGAAAATTCATCCCCTCTATCGACCCCAGGAATGCGCTTGGACCCGGGAACGCGATATACCAGGAGGAATAAAGTCTGACAAGCGCAATACACTGGATTCTGTCATTAATAATGAAGCCCATAATGAGAAAGTGAAGATCTCAAAGTGAAATGGAGTACGCCCAAGTGTGCTGTTTCCTGAGACGGGGATCGTATTAAAACCAAGTCATGAAAAATTCATGTGATCAAAAAGCAATACACTTGAGGTGAGGAATAATATACCTGGGTATATATCACTCAACATGTCTGTACAGTCATTAAATCAGAATTAAATTGCGTCTAAAACAATGCAGTGATAGTCAATGCGGTTCCAAACGTGAATCGTTTTTTAATTCTGGCAGCAATAAAACCTCCATAACTTCAAGTTCAGATTTTTTTATACGCAGCTGTTTTCAGTTTGTTCTTCTTCTTTGTTTTTTGATTAAAGAGGACAGAGGAATCAGTGCGGCTGTTTCCCCTCCTAGGGTCGGCTTGTGCGATGAAAAATAAAAAAAGGGGAAAGTGCTGAAGCGAGCCGCCTTCTCCGCGCCGGTTTAATCTCATTAGCCTGTTTTCTCTCGGTTTCATTAACGATAATGTTTCCCGGAGAAACGTCCTACATCACTGCCCTCGCTCCCCCCTCCCGCGAATTCCTCATTGTCACCCGGCGTTGACCAATAAAAGCACTCTCCGCGCATTAGCCAATCCTCAATTAGCATCACGCTAACGAGCTGGGATGGAGAGGTCGCACGCATCCCCATCCTGTCAGACCCACTGCACTTTAATTTATCGACCTGGGAAGTAAGAGCTAATTCTCGCAGCAAAACGGTACTGTGCGAACGCTGCTTTCTCGAAACCTGAGTTCAAGCGTGAAAAATAGTGCTTAAAACAGACTTTATTTAAAACAGCGTGAAAACGGACTTGGGGGGCTGCTGGGTCGATAATTCGGCTAAGGCGCTCAAGCTGTAGTGTGTGGATGAGCCCCAGGGTTCTCTAGCGCCCCCCGCTGGTTGACTAGGCACTCGTGGTCTGCATGTTAAAGTCGCATGTCATAGTCTTCCTCCGACTCAACTGTGCGAGCCTGACTGGGCGGTGGGGTGAAAAGACATCCAAGGAAAGGCACTCCTGAATCAGCAGTGGGGTTCATACATAAACCCAGCTGTGGTTGCAGACTGAACATTTGGGTGGTGGTGGGGGGGATTGGGTATATTCAGCCCCATGCTGGACACCAAATAATTTCCAAAAAAAAATGATTTACCAAAAACAAAAAAAGGAGGAATTTCCATGTCTGGCTGAGAGACCCAGACATGTAAACAAAGCCTCCTAATCCTGTCTGATCACAAACTGCAGGAGACAGAAACGCGTCTATGTTCCGTCACACAACAGCACAGACCATCCGACGTGGGGACGCACGCGAACGCTGAAGATATTCATCAGTGTCGACCGGCGAGTCCCTGCGTTCTGAATCATTTTAGGAAGTGGGTTTTCTGCTGGCTGCCAAAACAGATGCTGGTGACAGCTTCATACAATGCCCCGGCCAATGCTAATAACCCGGGGGGGGGGGGGAGGGGAGGGCCGGGGGGGCGGGTGGAGTTGTGCTGGAAAGGGATGGCTTGGTACCCAAGGACAGGGCAGGGCAATGACTACCAGCTGCAGAACATCACTTCTCAACCAGAGTTCCAAAGCTGTTAGTAGTCAGTCTTGTAAGCTCACGTGATTTCTGAGCAGGCTTCTGGATATGAGGGATTTCCTGCCAAACAGGCTTCAAAAAGAAGATGGAAGTGGCATCAGAAGTCAAAATACTACATCAAACACGGAAAAAAAAAGTTTTGATAATAATCAGAAAACTGGAGGAAGGATGAGGATGGAAAGCACAGAGGAAGACCAGCAGCAATCCGCTGTATCTCTTCCCCGCTGACAGAAAGGTCTCACATCCCTCTATCCCTCTCTCCGTCGTTCATCTCCCCACCTCCCCCTCTTCTCCCGGAGGTGGGCCAGAGGTGACGGTGCGAGTTTTCACGGGTAAAGGACAGTGATGTACCTGTGCACACCTGTAACGCCTGCAGCCCCCCCCCCCCAACCCCACCCCCGCTGTGTCCCCTCCTCCCAGTACCACCGAGGGGGGCATCAACAGACAATATCGATACCCTGCTTCACTCCAGCACACCCTCCATACGTGACTAGGGATGCATTATGGGTAGGGTGGGCGGTACGCTCGGCCCCGGCTCAGGAGCGACACCGTAAGCACTAAAAGGGCTTCCCGTGATCCCCGCGGGTGCTGCTGGGGGGCGGAACTCGGAGAATTAGGGTTCGGAACAAAGACCCGCACTTCATGCACGGCAGCGGCCGCCTCGGAACATCAATTCCCCCCGTCTGTTAATCGCATAAACCGAACGGCAATTTCATTATTCACCCTAATTAATCTGGTCTCCTCATTTCCCCAGCAGTGCGTACGCACAGCAGAATTAATCGCTCCGGTCTCCTCGCCACCTCGAAACGAACCGTTCGAAACCCGGAAATCGTGTTCGTAGCGCCCGCACTTACCCCGCGTACCGCTCAAACACGGACGCAGCCGTGGACACTTTCATCGCCCAAGGCGAAATACGACAGATATTAACGGAGAAAGCACATGGAGTGCGTGTATTGTG
Organism: Anguilla anguilla; assembly: GCF_013347855.1. Taxonomy (NCBI): domain Eukaryota; kingdom Metazoa; phylum Chordata; class Actinopteri; order Anguilliformes; family Anguillidae; genus Anguilla; species Anguilla anguilla. The sequence goes on along the minus strand of NC_049203.1, from coordinate 69,797,187 downwards.
TTACAAACTCATTTCGACCGAGACATTTTATGTGTGTCAAGTAATTCATTATTGGCAAATTAACAGGATAAAGTATTAGGATGATATCATATATTAATACTTTATAAATATTATGTGACAATTGTTTTAACTGTTCTCTTGTGAATACTGCATTTCAGAGGAATGTAGGAACCAAATGGAACTTGTTAAATGAAGAATCATTCCATTGCACAGTCATTGCAAACGTATGTTTTACTGCTGGTATCACATTACAAAATGGTAAATGGACTGCATTTATATAGCACATTTATCTATATATTTATATATCCAAAGCGTTTTACAATTGATGCCTCTCATTCACCCATTCACACACACACTCACACACCAACGGCGAAAGGCTGCTCGTTGGGAGCAATTAGGGGTTAGGTGTCTTGCTCAGGGACACTTAGACACTCCCAGGGCGGGGGATCGAACTGGCAACCCTCCGACTGCCAGACAACCACTCTTACCTCCTGAACTATGTCTCCTCTATGTCGCATTACAAGATCAATGCTTGTGCATAGTCAACTTGAACGCATAGTTTGTGCATGCATTTTGAAGGCAAAACTATAGTAAGAACAACCACAGCAACAACAACAGGAACTGAAACATAATGTACCAGATAAAATAAACATTTGTACACTTTCTCTCAGTATTTATATCTTGAGTAGCCCACTCAGTTTTTCAGCCAGTGCATTAGAACCAGGCACACACACACACACACACAGACACGCGCACACACACACACACACACACACACACACACACACACAGACACGCGCACACACACACACACACACACAGACGCGCACACACACACACACACACACACACACAGACACGCGCACACACACACACACACACACACAGACACGCGCTCACACACACACACACACACACACACACACACAGACACGCGCACACACACAGGGAGTGATTCAGGTCAGGGCAGGTGAGAAAAAGAAACATATCGCTCAGGTCAGGAAGGCCACACTCATCTCAGGTTCATCTGTAATATTTAACGGCTCTGGCGCTGTCCTGCTGTGAAGTCTTGCCGCCGTCTCGCGGTTGATGGATCAGATCCGGGAGCGAGGAAGGGGGGCGGAGCTGGAGAAGAGCGCGCGCATCACTACGACGTCTCCGCCAATTACCGGCCGGCCTTGTTTCAGGGCGGACCGCGGCGTGTCAGCAGCGCCGATCGATCCCTCTGCCCTCGTCCGGGAGGTGACGTTTCCGTCTGACAGGTGCTCTCTTTCCTTCTCCTTTTTCTTTTTTTTTCTGTGTCCCGCCCAAAAAATTCTTGGCAATAAAAAAAAAAAACAGATGAAAGCGATTCCCAGGTTTTCACAGGTTTTTTTCCTCGTTATCTTGTATCGAAAAGGAGAGCTGAACACCGAGGACAGGCGCTCACGTCGGAGGGTCTTTTGATCTCCAGCGCTTGGCGCAGGGCCAGGGATTCAGCTGAAGCGCGAACTCACGCAAGGACGGGGGGGAGAGAACACAAGCCGCCCTGCCTCACCTGGGGAAGGATCCGGTTTCATTATTAGGGAGGGTCAGCGCCCGTCCTGTCGGCACCATGTCATGACAGCCCGATATTGCTCACATCCGGCGCAGGCGCGGCGAGTCCTGACACACACAAACGGGCATACGGGCCGGGGAGGCCTGGGCTCGGCTCAGGCCCGTCACACGCCTTCAGAGCGCCGACAAATTACAGAGGGGTTCACGACCGAACGGGACAGGGGTGTGCACGAAGGCGCCGAAACAGAGCTCAGCGGCTGGAACGGGAAATGAGACAGAAGGGCACAGGCGCGGCGTCGGTTGGCATCAGGGTTCTGGTTTATTATTCTTTACAATGTACAATATACAAAAATATAGAGTACCAAAAAATTCACAGTGTCTAAAAGGCAGTGATTACAGTCTAGATCACTCATCTAACAGTACCACCAGGTCAATTGCATAGAAGGGCTCCGAGCCTTCGAGATGGAGCGTGGCAATGCAGCGGCAGCTCGTCCAATCACAAATAATCACGCGGCGAAGACGTCCAATCACAAATAATCACAGGGCGCAGGCGTCCAATCACAGATAATGAAAACAGCCAGATTGCGCGGGAGACGGGGAATCAGAAGTCCTTAAGCGAAGCCGCGACATTAATTTAGCGTGAACTCCGGCGGTCAAAGCTGGAGAAACACTGGGCTCAGGACTCGCGGAATATTCCAGACGTGTGGGTCTGACTTCCACTTCAACTTAGAGCCCCTTAGGTGTGAACGGAAATACTCATAAAGCAGAAATGTACCGTGTAGTGATTGGTAGCTTAGAAGGGAAAAAAACGTATAATGCCATTGTTCGTACCATGACCGTAGAACCCTTTCAATTTGCATCGTCTGCAAAAGAAAGAAAAAAAAAAGAAATTGAAACGATTTGATCATGAATGAGAAAATTATGAATTCATGGCAGAACCTTACAAGGATTCTCAAGATCCAGACTTAGCCATTAGCTGCTTGCACCTAGTTACTGTTTCTCATTGGACCATGCTGCAATTCAAAGCATTGACAAACTCCATCCCCCACAATCCCTATGGTTGGTATTTACATTACTTCTGCAATTTCTTTCTCTCTCTCTCTCTCTTATTTATTTTTATTTTTTTACAACTATAAGGCTTTTAAAAAACAGTGTTAGCTATACAATATACATGTACATTACACTAACTTTAAATTTCATTAAGTTGTCATTGAACAGGGATTCCTATGTACAAGATAAACTCTCAAGCTGAACTGAAACCGTTTCTGGCTTCAGATTCATTGAACAGGCATGATAAAAAAAAAGGCTGAATAATAAAATGCCCATCAGATCCCAAGATTCAATATAAATTATCAACATTTTGTTCATGACTGTTACCATCCCAGTAGCTTATAATAACCTGCGTTTTTTACACACAAAATATGGCAAAAGCACATACGCCAACGGTATGATCACAAACAGGTGACTGTGATGTCACTGAGGCGTGACAGAGATGCATTCCCCCTTTGAAAACATTCCCAAAATATATATATGGTTTTTTTTTTTTTTTTTTTACAAGGCGTCATGTGTGAGAAAAAAAAACACTTAGCATGTACAAAAAGAACCCTCTGAAACCCATCCTTGCCCCAACAAGTACACAAACACAGATGTTTCCTTTTTAAACCTCTTCGTGTTAAAAATACCTCATGATTAGGAGCATGATTTAGTGTGGTTAAGTGGGGGAAGCCAGTGAACTGCGCGGTCAACATTGCTCGCGGTAGCATTAACACAGACTGAGTAAATATTTACCACTGCTTGCTGTTGTATCAGTTGCTTTATTTCCTGTTTGCAAATTAAACATGGCAATGAGCTGCGTTGCCGCGGAAATGATGCCGAACAGGATGAGAGTATTTTATGTTGCGTGAAAACTCAATTCGGCTCAATCATAAGTCTGACCTCGGCATTACACAGCCATTACAGCTTATCCTACTCCTCTTCAAAAAAAAACAAACAAAAAAACAAAAACACTTTCCCCTTTGTAAATCATTAAAAAAATAAAATAAAATAAAAATAACCAACGGCAGCTCGTGTGAATCGCAGTCTGCTATGTTAGCCACGAGTAACACGGTCTCAGGTGCGGTCAGGTGAACCCGTCCGTGTGAGAAATAAGCGCAGCATTCCGTACCGCTGATGGAAATCCTCTATTCCGTGAAAGAGGAGAAGCGGGTATTGGTGGGGGGGGGGGGGGGGGGGGGGGGGGGGGGCCCAGATCGGCTCATCAATCCCCCCTCCTGTCAGGGGGGTTAAACGGCCCTGGGGTACACCCAAAACCTGCTCTGTGCACACAGCCAGGACTGCACTCCCCCCCTGTTCTCACTTACACACTCTACACTTGGCACACGCTCACAGGGGCGCTGCAGGGCTCACACCGAACACCAGTCCTCTCTTTCCTAAGACACGTAAAAAACCAGCAATGGCACGAGTCCTCCGATTACACTCGGGGAAGAAACTGGACTGGAACACAAAAAAAAAGAACAGCAAAAAAACTAAACTAAACAAAAACCTGCAAGACACATGTTCTAATTTCCCTCACAAGGCGTTTCAGAAATCTGTGGAATGGAAGACGATGAGTTCCACCTCCACACCTGTCCAAACTCTAACAGAATTAACTTTTCTCCCTGCGATCGGCAGGCGTCCGTATTTTGGGGCGAGCTCAGAGGGGGGGGCAGCGCGGAGTATTGCCCTCATGAGGAGCCGCAGACCCTGCGGCAGAAACACCATGGAAACCGCACCGATCTCTTCCCTCCGTGTGCTGGTTCCCCTCGCGCACCGAAGCGGGAATACCAGGACGTGCTAGTTTCAGTGTTTAATAATGGCTTTTATTGTTTAGTGAATTAGTGTTGTTTTTTGTTTTTTTGTCCCATTTTTTTTAAAGGCTACATTTATACCAACATCTCCGGGTTTGGGCCACATCAGGTCCCACAAGGACAGGGTTCGTAACGATGGGCACCTAATTCCACACACGGGGCGTTCGGCATCGACACAACAGTCTGTTTTTAGCAGGTTTCTTCTTCGCTTGCCCCTCTGCTCGTGTTAGAAGCTCATCCTGCGGTACAAGTCCAGCCCCACAGACGGGGGCGGGGGGGGGGGGGGGGGGGGGGGGGGGGGGGGGGGGGGGGCATTGTACGCCAGTCCTCCAGAAGCATTATCCTCTTATCCTTATAAAAGTGCCATCTTAAAACCAGGACATCCAGGACTGTTAAGAAGAAGAAGCAAAAAATAAAACATAAACAAAGATTATAATAAAGTGTCAGGTTGGTTTCCTCTGTGGGGAGGAAGAGGATGAGAGAGGAATGATGAAGGCCTCTCTCTCGCCGAGGCGACTCCAGTCTAGGCTGAGCCCACAGTCTGAGAAAGGGGAGGAGTTCGGCCCCGTCGCTGCGGCGACGGGGGGGTTGTGGGAAGGGCCTGCCTCAGCGCTGTGCATGGAGGTCCTGCAAGGGGAGGGGGAGGAGTTCGGCCCTGTTGCCGTGGCGACGGGGGGTTTGTGGGAGGGGCCTGCCTCAGCGCTGTGCATGGAGGTCCTGCATGGGGAGGGGGAGGAGTTCGGCCCTGTCGCCGTGGCGACGGGGGGGGGGGTTTGTGGGAGGGGCCTGCCTCAGCTGTGGGTGTAGGTCCTG
>NC_049203.1:69608392-69631524 GCF_013347855.1 Anguilla anguilla | reverse complement strand
CCCCCCCCCCCCCCCCCCATGATCAGAGTCCTGGTGACCCCCCTGTTCTGTGGGACTGGGGCGGTGTGCTCTGCGCAGTAGCCCCATTAAGAGACGAGCTGTGCAGACGGAGCTGCCGTTACCGTCGTCCTCCTCGTCTCTTTCTCAGCTCTCCGTCTTCTCTTTTTTCTCTTACCTCAGCAAGTACGCGCCGCCGACTCTGAGCCAGTGTTTATTTGTGATTTACGGCTGCTCTCAATCGCGCCTTTTCATTTATTTATTTTTTTTGCTTCTTCTTACAACCGCGGCAATTACTGTCATTAGCAAAGGAAGATACACGGGCATGCAGTGTGCTAAATAATAAATGCTAGCGTGAAATATCATCATTTCAAACGGCCTAATTGGGGAAATGCAAATGACTACAGCAGTGGGGTCATGTCCATGGCTAATTATTGCACGCGCTCCGTTGGGACAGCACTTCCAGAGGGGAACCTGCACTGGGCCAGCGCTGGGAGGGGGGAAAGGTGGTGACGATTCTAGGGGCCCCCACCTTGGGGGGGGGGGCCACAGCTTACAAAAAAAATTCAGTTTTTTATTTGTTTATTTCTTTTTTTTAAAAAGGGGGGCCCAGAGCAATAATCTTTCAGGGGGCCCATAATTCTTAGCTATGCCACTGAACCTGTGTCATGTGACCATGGACTGACCAATGAGAGCCTTTTTAAGGGCACCTAGAGGTGTTACTCAGGAAATAGAAAAACCCAGAGATTGCATGTGGTTGCAGTAACTTTGTTTTCTGGGAACACTGGATTTAGTTAAACCCCACCACCCCCGGTCCGATTTAAATGAACTCCGCGGTGCTCAGTACCCAGGTGTGTAAACTGACGGCCTGCTGTGGGTCCCTGTGTGTGTGCGGCAGGCTCGTCGGGGGACGGGCAGCTGAAGCTCCTGTCGGAGGTGGCGCAGGCCGTGAAGGGGCAGGGCACCATCGCCTGGGTCAACTGCGGGTAAGCCTGGCACTGCCCCGAGAGGCGAACCACTGCTTCATCACGCTACGCCACCGCTGTGTGTGTGTGTGTGTGTGTGTGGTGTGTGGTGTGTGTGCGTGCGTGTGCGCGTGCGAGCGTGCGTGTGTGCGTGCGCGTGTGTGTGTGCGTGCGTGCGTGCTTACTTGTGTGTGCGTGTGTGTGTGTGTGCGTGCGTGCTTACTTGTGTGTGCTTGTGGGTGTGTGCATGTGTACGTGTGAGTGTATACACGCATTGGTTGTGTGTATGTACATGTGATTATGTGCGTGCGTGCTTGTGTGTGTGTGTGTACGCGCGCGCGCGTCTGTATGCGTGTACACACACCTTCAGAAGAAAGGGTTCCAAAAGGCTCCTCTGTCTCCAGAGAGGATACCTGTCGAGTTCAAGGGTTCTTTGTCAGACAAATCTGGGAGCTGTCACACTTTCACACCCACCATAGAGGTTCCATAAAGAACTAGAAAGGGTTCCCCTATGGAGACAAGCCAGCGAACCTTTTTTCCCTGAGAGTGTGTGGGTGTGGATGCATGCGTGGGCATTCATATAAGATTAAGGAATTTATGCTTTTCTCTGATGCCCTGGCCTGTGTGCCCTGCTACAGATTTTTTCATCCTTTTTAAATCAGTTCAGAAAGAACCACTGTCCCGGAGCAGAGAAGAATGTCATTTTCTCGAACCTCCCTTGGGGTGTGACTTTTTCCTGCTTCACTCCATTGATGCACTGAATTAAAAAACCATCGATCTTCCATTTGCAAATACCGAGCATCTCTTAACAGACTCTGAGCTGTGTGGGCTCAGCTGAAAAGCTTGACTCGGCCTAAAAGTAAATCAGCACTTTTTCAGATAGATTTAATCTTACATTTTCATACAACATGCCACTATCTGTAGTATATTTTCTCAGTATTGCTCAGGTTTATGTTAATAAGGTGTTCATTTGCTACCATAGACAATGTGTGTCTGTTTATCTCAGTTACACAGGAATCAGCCAGGTACACCCAGGCCGTACACTGGATGGGAATATGCTAATCTGCGCACATGGTAAATGGTAAATGGACTGCATTTATATAGCGCTTTTATCCAAAGCGCTTTACAATTGAGGCCTTTCATTCGCCAGAGCAGTTAGAGGTTAGGGGTTAGGTGTCTTGCTCAAGGACACTTCGACATGCCCAGGGCGGGGTTTGAACCGGCAACCCTCCGACTGCCAGACAATCGGTCTTACCTCCTGAGCTATATCGCCCACATAAACCATAAGCTCCCACAGAAGCCTTTAGGAGTAGTTAAGTCCATTAAAATAAATCAGTTATTTACTTTTTTTTTCAAAGGGTTAATATTCACCATGCAGGTACCTTGAGAGGTGGATCCCATTAAAAAAGGTGTGAAGTGAATTTGCAATGCAAGTTTTTATTTAATATTGGGAGGGGAACTTTGACAGGCTGACGTTTGTTGGTAAGCTGGCCAACAAAGTAGAAGAGGGCATATCTCTGTCCTCCCATTGGTCTGTCAATTTGTCATTTCTGCACGAAGGTGGTCTGTGGTCTCTGGCACGACCAGATCCACAAGGATGCGAAGAAAATTGACACAAATACTGTCCCTTCCTGTTCTCTTGAACCCTATGGATTTTCGGTGTGAAAGGTCAGAGAGGCCCCAGATGTATGATTTGATTTATTCAAACTCAGCAAGTTCGACAAAGATTTTTATGTGAGTTGACAAAGATCTTGCCCTCCCTCAGAATCCTATCGATTTCCTGATTGCAGGGTCACTGAGGATCCATACAGATTTTTCAGATTTGCAGTCACTTGCAACATGGAAATAATTGAGATTTTGCACAGACATTGTCTTAATGGGTAGATATACAAAGAAGCCAAATTTGCTCTTTTTAAAAAAAATCTCTGATAAACGGTGGGTGCAGAAAGTACTTGTCCCTTCGAACAGTTTTCACATTTTTGTTCCTTTAGATCTGTAAGTGAGAGCACGTAAAAAGGAATGAATATTTCCAGTCCGTATTGATGTGTGCGTGGGGGGTGTGTGGATGTGGGGGGTTGTGGGTTTCGGGGGGGGGGGGGGGTGGATAGGTGTGTTGCTTTCTTCTCTGCACCTGGGGAATGTGTGTGATGTGCAGGATGGCTTTTAGAAACACACTTGTTCTGAATGCATTGGAATGACAGCAGTACTTCACCAGATTCCATCCATTATTTCTCTTTCCCCCGACGCCACATTTGCGATGCATAGTTTTTCACGGTTGAGGGCACGAGGCAAAGAAATGCATTGTGGGAGATTGCTATGCCCAGGTCTCAAGGTAAAATGACAACCATGGTGGTTTAACCACTGTAGATCCTGGTTAAAAGTTTCAATTCTTTTTTGTTAGTTTTAATTCTGTAACACTTTAGAATATAGTGTAGCGGCTATCAAAGTTGTCATTTTAACGTTAACTAGATGGTCACTGTAGATCCTGATAAGTTTAAATGTGTTTGTTTTGTTTCTGTAACACTTAAGAATATGGTGCTGATATTAATGGTGAAACACACTTTAATGCCTGTTTAATACTTAAGAAAGCCAGTGGTTGATTTAAAGTCCATTAGTAAATGTTGGCAAACATTTTTACTAACATTCATTAATTAAAAATGCTTGTAATGTATTATTAAATATGTATGGTGTACCTTTTTATAATTGCTTTAATACTTTTTTATAAAAGTACTGGAGGGAGTGTTGCCCGAGTTCCTTGGTACTTTTAACTTCAGCTATGATCCATGCCTGTTCCTGGTAGCAATGATGTCATATGATGTCAGTGATGTCATATGATGTCAATGTAATGTAATGATGCTGTGTGCTCTTAATTCCGATCTCCCTTTTTACACTTTTCATCGATCTCTTATTTTCTCAGTCCTGTCTCATATTCTGTTCTATTGGGTACAGTGTGTACTGGTCCCCCCCCAGAGACTCCCTGTAGTGAATGTTTCCAGTCTGGATGCTACAGCGATATTCATGTTGCGTCTTATTTGCGGTCGCAGTGACACTTAAACCCCAGCTCCGCTCGTAGGTGCCGGGGGGGTCACTGCTGGGGGGTCACTGCAGTGGGAGGGTGACTGCTGGGGAGGTCACTGCTGAGGAGGTCACTGCAGTGGGGGGGGGGGGTCACTGCGGGGGGTCAGTGCTGGGGAGGTCACTGCAGTGGGAGGGTGACTGCTGGGGAGGTCACTGCAGTGGGGGGGGGGGGGGGTCACTCCTGGGGAGGTCACTGCAGTGGGGGGGGGGTGGTCATTGCAGTGGGCTGTCTACCTGCGCACCTCTCCCAGGTGCCCTTGCGGCGTAGCTGTCAGAGTGGTAAAGATGACTCTGTTTCAAAGATGTTCCACTACAATCCTTAATGCTATGTAGAAGCTCCACCCCAGAAGTTCCAAACCCTTTTTTCCTCTGTTGTTGTTTTTTTTTTGTGGCTTTCTCTTTCCTTTTGTGTTCTCATTCCTACCTGTCAGTCCAAAGCCGCCCCAGACTCCTTTATAGCTCTGAAAAGAGGAGGAATAAAACGATAAAGAGGAGAGATTTCCAGTCCTTTTCTGACCGCCTTGTGCTTCACTGTCCTGGGAAAACCATCAGAAAGCATAAAATGGCTCCTCTTCAGCTTTAGTGAAAATGACTGTGAGGGTGAAGGCCTGCTCTTCAGCAGGTGATGGAATAAGGCGAGAATTAATCTTTTATTTTATTGCAAGCGCATCACAAGCAGGGTAATGCATGTGAATATGGGCTTAAAATGCAAAAATGCCAAACTGGACAGTCAGCAGTTTCCTGCAAAAAAAGCTATGAGGCAATTATATTCTTTCTTTTTTAAAGGAGAGGCTGTGTGTGTGCGTGCGTGCGTGTCTGTGTCTGTCTGAGTGTGTGTCTGTGTCTGTGTGTGTGTGTGTGCGCATGTCTGTGTGTCTGTCTATGTGTGTACGTGTGTGTGTCCGTGTGTGTCTGTGCATCTGTGTGTGCATGCGTGCGTCTGTGTGTGTGTGCGTGCGTGTGTGTATGTGTGCATGTGTGTGTGTGTACGTGTGCATGCGTGCGTCTGTGTGTGCGTGCGTCTCTGTGTGTGTATGTGTGCATGCGTGTTTGTGTACGTGTGCATGTGTGTGTGTGTACGTGTGCATGCGTGTGTGTGTACGTGTGTGTCTGTGCATCTGTGTGTGCATGCGTGCGTCTGTGTGTGTGTGCGTGCGTGTGTGTATGTGTGCATGTGTGTGTGTGTACGTGTGCATGCGTGTGTGTGTACGTGTGCATGCGTGTGTGTGTACGTGTGCATGCGTGTTTGTGTACGTGTGCATGCGTGTGTGTGTACGTGTGCATGCGTGCGTCTGTGTGTGCGTGCGTCTCTGTGTGTGTACGTGTGCATGCGTGTGTGTGTACGTGTGCATGCGTGCGTCTGTGTGTGCATGCGTCTCTGTGTGTGTACGTGTGCATGCGCGTGCACATATGCACACTGACTTGCTGATGTTTCTTTACGCGCTGAGCTGCTTCAGCTGCTTTATTATGGCACAGAGCAGCGCTGCTGCTTCCTTTATCCAGCGAGGCTGCAGCCGTCACATCCAGGGGCGAGAGCCAAAACAGAGCTTCAGGAACGCTGAAGAGAAACTATCCCATGAGTCTGTGTGAGCAACGAGCCGCGAGGGCCTGTCCCATCTGCCGCAGAGAGAGAGAGAGAGAGAGAGAGAGAGAGAGAGAGAGAGAGAGAGAGAGAGAGAGAGAGAGAGAGAGAGAGAGAGAGAGAGAGAGAGAGAGAGAGAGAGAGAGAGCGAGAGAGCGAGAGAGAGAGAGAGAGAGAGAGAGAGAGAGAGAGAGAGAGAGAGAGAGAGAGAGAGAGAGAGAGAGAGAGAGAGAGAGAGAGAGAGAGAGAGAGAGAGAGAGAGAGAGAGAGAGAGAGAGAGAGAGAGAGAGAGAGCGATCTCATTGCGCTTCTCCCCGGAGGTCAGAGGTCAGGAGCGGGAGACAGCCCACGGCGGGGTCTCCTTACCGCCAAAATGCCACCGGGCAGAGAGTTTATAATTTAACGGCTCCTCGCTGGAGACTTCAGGGAGAAATTCATCAGTAGTTTTGTGAAATGAACCATAACTTGAGAACTTAGAGAAAGGCCCCAACAATCCCGGGTGGCTGTTTCCGGTGGGATCGCGTTTCTGTGACGCACCGTGGCTGAGCGGTGGACTGGGCTTTTATTGAACTGTCGGGAGGGTCAGGCACGGAGATGTGGTGACTGATTGGAGAAGATTATGGCCTGGCAGCCCCCCCGGTATGTGTGAAACGGAGCCACAGGCCTGGGCCTGAGTTCTGCTTCAGTGCGCTTGATTAGGAGTCAGTCACTCCTTCATACTCCAGAGCCCAGCACTGGGCCTCGCTGTCACGGTTACCTCCATCTAGCTGTCACGGTTACCCTCGTCTGGCTGTCACGGTTACCCTCGTCTGGCTGTCACGGTTACCCTCGTCTGGCTGTCACGGTTACCCTCGTCTGGCTGTCACGGTTACCTCCGTCTGGCTGTCACGGTTACCTCCGTCTGGCTGTCACAGTTACCTCCGTCTCGCTGTCACGGTTACCTCCGTCTGGCTGTCACGGTTACCTCCATCTCGCTGTCACGGTTACCTCCGTCTGGCTGTCACGGTTACCTCCGTCTCGCTGTCACGGTTACCTCCGTCTGGCTGGACTGGCTTCGGATAAGGAGGCACAGCGTTCACAAGCGTTGGGTCGAGTGTGGCAAGGGTTCTCCTCTGTACACGCGTGTCTAGGACATACTATAAATCAGGGGTGTCCGGTCTTATCCGAAAAGGGCTGGTGTGGGTACAGGTTTCTGTTTTAGCCCTAAGACACCTCATTCCACTAACTGACTAACTGTGGTCTTCAATCAAGACCTTGGTACGTAGAACCAGGTGTCTTAGTGCTGGACTCAGACAGAAGCCTGCACCCACACCGGCCCTTTCTGGATACGACTGGACCCCCACTGATGTAGGGCATCAAAACCGCATTCAAAATGACCGGTTCAAAATTATTACTGCATTATTACTGCATGCATTGTGTCAGCATGTTATGACATTGGCCATGAGATGTCGCGACCGGTTATGGCAGGTGTTACATCATGCCTACGACAGAATCGTATAGGTTTTATGGGACATAGTTAAAGAAAGGTATGGCCCAGTTTTAGATACCATCACGCTCCTGCTGTCTGGGTAGGGTTTTTGCATTTGTGAAGCTGGCAGCAGTATAAAGCCTAATTTACACTCGTAACAGGCTGTGGCCTGTGGATCAGCGGACCGAGTGCGTTTGCAGATTACGGAGCCTTCCGCTGCAGCGGCGACAGTTTCCGCGCGGGGTTTGCGTCTCGCGTCTCGCGCTCGCTCTGCGACGCCAAACGAAGCTTCGCCGCTAGCCGGAGGCTAACTGGTTCCAATGCGCTGGATCTCCATTACGGAGTGAGATTCGGTGTGGAAGGGAGTGGGGAGGGGGGAGGGCAAACCGAGGACACCTGCGTGAAAGTTTCCACGGTAACGGGGCCACCTGCCCGGCGGTGTTGGGTACACTCTGAGCCGAAAGCGGCACCTGAGGGGGCTGCACCCCTCCTGGCATTAAGGGCCAATAAGAGGTCCTCCTGAGCGGTTAGCTCGGCTGGCCCACGTCTCGCACCGGTGGCTTTTACAGCTTCTGCGATCCCGCTGCCTCCCACACCCCTCGATCTGGGGGGGGGGGGCGTCAGTCCATGTCTGCACCTGCTCTGCCACCCCCCCCCCCCATCCCCCCCACCCCTGCTCCGCAGACTCCCCCTGGCGCAGAGAATTAATTGAGTTCTCACCTCTCTGTCTGGGCTCACCTTGGGGCGCGGTGTGTGATGGCTGTGAGCATGCTGGCTATCGCACGCTGTCTCGCAGAGGAGGGCTCTGATTGGTTCAAACGGGGGGGGGGGCACAAGGCGGAGAAACCCATACCTGCTGTGTGTGTCGGAGAACCTCTCCAAACGACACTCTGGTCTGCCGAGATGTCGCGCTGTGCAGCCGAGTCCTCCGACGCAGGAACTCTCAGTGACAGGAACTTCACTTTGGTGACAGGAACTTCACTTCACCCTTCAAGGCATAAGATCACAAGTATGTGATTAGAGTGGCTTTTAACTGAACACTCTAATGATGATGTCACAATCGCTGCTGGCGACTGAAAGCAGCGGAGTTCTAGAACACCGACTTTAGAATTTTGCAAAAAATTCAACCCTTCGTGCATTCTGAAGGGCCGAAACCACAACAGTTTTAAACTGGGAGCAGGAGGGAAGGGTTAGGGTTAGGGTTAGGGTTAGAGCAGGACTCCTCCTTCCAGGAGGGAAGGCGTAGCGTTTACACTCCTCAGAAATGTCTGTGTTCCCTTGGCGCAGCATACTGTGATCTGATTGGGGGCGCCTAGGTCAGGTGCCTCAATGTTCAGCTACTGGATATTGCAAACATGAAGTCTGGGACCAGACAGTACAGCAGAAAGCAGCTGCTCATGTTTGTGTTTTTTAAGAGAGAGAGAGAGATACACCTTATTGAACCCTGTGGGGTAGTTTGTCCTCCATTTAACCCATCGTAGCTACTCAGGAGCAGTGGGCAGCCACAGTGCAGCGCCCGGGGACCAACTCCAGCTCTGAGGCCAGTGCCTTTGTCAAGGGCAACACCCATCTCCACGTCTCCGCTCAGCACAGCTGATGTGAACACTGGGCGACGGTCTCCAGGTGAAAGATGACCTTTCTCACCTGCAGTTAAGCGTTTCAGTTGTAGCAGTCTGTCATATCAACCCCCCCCCCCCCCGTGGGGGAGGGGGCACAGCGCTGGTGACAGTGTCTGGTTTTATCTGAGCGGACAGAGAGGGCATCTTTCACCACCGGGGCAGTACAGGCTCCGGCCTCCATAATTGAATTCCCTCTTTTGGATTTCCATTAGCGGACGGCTTTAGCTCTCCTCCGAGTCGATCCCCCCCCCCAGGCCATTCCCCCCCTCCCCCGGGGGTTTTGCCTTCATATTTGAATGCTCTGCTCATTACCACTCCAGGGGCAGGGAGCTGCAGTGCTGGAGACAGAAAGGGTGAACCCGGGAAAGATGATTAGCATTCGGTTTTTTTGCCTAGAAATTTTATATTAGCATGTTTTGGAAATGAGCGAAGAACATTTAGAAGTTTTTTTTTTTTCTTATCTAAATTTTAATACACATACATTGCTTTGGCAATAAGGTGAATAATGTGGTTTTCTCATTTCTACCGTATTAGCATCGCTTGCTTGACTCCATCTTAAGGTTTTGCAAAAATTAAAGTTCATTAGTTGATATTTATGTTTTTTATTTCTAACTCAAGAGAATTTTTATTTTAATTTCATGGCTTAGGAGCAGGTCAGTGAGCTAATCTAGGAAGCGGCTCACAGCTCTACGCTATACTTACAGAAGGGTATTTATATTTGGGTAAAATAAACTGAAAGCATCTGATTTTCTTTCTTCTTTTCCCCATGCAGATGCACACTTTACTTTTTTTAAAGGTATTCATGAGGAAAGTTGTCATGATTATTGTTCTAAACAGCTCAGTGCTGTGGCAGGTATTGGCTCTTGATATTTGTTTGAAGAGCTTGGCAGTCCAAAGCCCAGCAGACTGCTAACTCACTGCCACTGGGTTTCACAGCTCAAGGCCTGGGCATTACCACTGTCTGCACGTGGGTCAGAAAGGGCAGCGATCGCACCGGTGGGAATACTTATGGGCCTGCGGACTGGAACATGGCCGGGGGGAAGGGGGGGGCGGAGCGATGGAGGGTTTCTGTGGAGGCAGAGTTGAGCTGAACGGGACGTCTCAGGTGACATTAACCTTCAGGTGGGCTGAACAGGTACGGGTCATCCATTCTGGACCCTCTTAGGCGAACGTGAGAACAGGACGGGTTGCCAGGTTTATGAGAAAGAAAGCGGATTCCTCCTGCATTAGCTTCACTGCCATAATCTGTCATAAGACGTAATCCCCCCCCCCACCACCCCCCCCCCCCCATCCCCACATCAAAATAAGTCACTGAATTTCTGAAGATCGTTCTGTACCTCAGGGTTTTCCGACAGCTTCTGCCGTGTGAAACGTCGTTTAAAAGTTGTGGCCCTGTCTGTTTCTGTTGCCCTCAGGGATTCGGAAGGACGAAAATTATGCAAGAAAATGAAAGTGGACCCGGGTTCGAAAAAAGGCGGGCTGGAGATCCTGCATTATAAGTAAGTGGATTAACCGGCTGGCCTTAAACGGCCCGAGTCGCGGCTTCGCGGAGGCCTGATGAATATGCCGCGTTCGTATCTCCTATAACTGCTGCCTCTCTTCCCAGGGACGGAACCTTCCACACCGAATACGACAGACCGTCAACATTTAAGGTAATTTCTGAAAATTGGAACGTTTTCTGCAAATTCAGTTTTTTTTCCACTCCCCCCCAAATAGCAGAAGATGCACTGGGAAGCAAAAATAACTATCCACACCCCATAAATCTAATGATTTTCATACCGTTTTTCCCCCGCTTTCGCCTGGTACTTTTTTTTATTTAAATGAATTTTTATGTTGAATACAGATTTACTCCTTTGTCCTGCGGGTGATTGCAGCGAAATCTTTTTTGAAATTCAGCGTGTGTGTGTGCGCGTAAATTGTGAGTATCACAGTGCATCAGGTTTCCAGGCGAGCGCCCTGTTGGCTAAAAATTATGTGTATTTCACACGGTTTTGAAATTCTCCCTAATTTCGCCTGTGGGGAGGGACTTTCAGCAGGACATCCTGGTGAACAGCAACCGTTCGATATTTGAATGTTAACGAACTAACCGAAACACGGCCGGTTTGTGAAAAAGCTTTAACGTTTGCGTGTCATGGTTTATGGATGGACGTAACCACAGCATGAATTATGTCAGTGACGTGAGGATTTGTTTAGTTACCAAGCGCTGAATCAGTAAGACTTTTTGGGATATCTCGGTTTTCTAAGCTCGCGTTTCAGGCTCGACCACCCCGCTCCTGCAGATGTGCCGTTTCCTCGCGTCTCGCCGCGAGCTCGCTAATGTTCGCAAAGCGTTACGCAGTGCGCTCTAGAGCAGCGCCGTTTAAAACGTTTATTTTTTCGTGCGGATATTTCCTTTGTGCTATTTCCTGGTCATAGCTGGGTAACTGACCTCTCTTCCATGACGTTTCGCAGCACGTTAAGAGAACTGAGCTGAACCGAGTGAGGCTGTTAATAAGACTAAATTGTAATAAGGCTTAATTGTACTTTATAATTAAACGGAGCGCGTAAGTAAATGGCTTCTGAAATCGCAGTCAATGAGGAGAACTAATTCTGCCTGCCAGCACCGTGTCTCAATGTGGCCATGAATACTGACAGTGTGGGACATGTATGGTACAGTGTGGGGCACGTATACTACAGTGAATAATTACTGTTTAGGAATGTATACTGCAGTGAATACTGACTGATCTGCACTGCTGTACTTATATTACCTTTCGTTACATTTATTTAGCAGACACTTTTATCCAAAGCAACGTACAGCAGTGTTTTCCCCTCACCGAGAGTGATGTACGCTGCTGTTTTCACATTACTACATTACAGACTTAACAGACACTCCTCTTCAGAGCGACTTGCACAACTTGTTTTTGTATAGCATCCATTTTGACCGCTACATTATACCACACTGCCGGCTTTATTAAGTAATAAGTTGGTCAGCACTGCTCTGTTTTTTTCTTGAATGAATTAAAAGGGGCAAGTTGACCTTTTCATGCCACGTGTTTAAATGATGATGGGATTAGGATAAGTGAGATGTCTGATATGGTTTAACTTGTGTGTTTATGTGGCACCGGTCTCTTCTCTACGAGTGTGTGTTTGTGTGTGTTTGTGTGTGTTTGTGTGTGTTTGTGTGTGTTTATGTGGCACCGGTCTCTTCTCTACGAGTGTGTGTTTGTGTCGTCAGGCAGCTCTCAGACAGGCCTGGTGTGTGTTTTTCTCTCTGCTGAAAGTCTGCTTGTGCTGTCACAGCGAGCCGTGATTAAAAAGCCTGCGTAGCAGCCCTGGCCTTCTTCATCGTTTGCTTCTGGCTGATCTGTGAGTTTACGGTGGATATCCAGCGGGGGGGGGGGGAGGGAGGGGGGGGAGGGTGTGAGCGAGCGCTACGGGGCAAGCAGAGGGTTTATACTGCTTGCCGTCTGTCAGATGCTCGGACTTCCTGCTCGTTTTACAGCAGAGAGAGTGGAGCTCTTCCTGTTGTGTGTGTGTGTTTCCTCATCGCTGGGGTCAGTGTGGGGTAACTGCAGGACAGGTGGCACTGTGTGTTGAGTGCTGTGTGTGTGTGTGTGTGTTGAGCTGTGTGTGTGTTAAGTGCTGTGTGTTGAGTGCGTTGAGTTGTGTGTCAGCACTGTGTGTGTTGAGTTGTGTGTGAGCACTGTGTGTGCTGAGCGCTGTGTGTGTGTTGAGCTGTGTGTGTGTGTTAAGTGCTGTGTGTTGAGTGCGTTGAGTTGTGTGTGAGCACTGTGTGTGTTGAGTTGTGTGTGAGCACTGTGTGTGCTGAGCGCTGTGTGTGTGTTGAGCTGTGTGTGTGTGTTAAGTGCTGTGTGTTGAGTGTGTGTGTTGAGTGCGTTGAGTTGTGTGTGAGCACTGTGTGTGTTGAGTTTTGTGTGTTGAGCACTGTGACCCCTGCTCCTGTCTTCTGGAAGACTCCGCAGTCTGTTATAGAGGCCCTGGACCCCCGACACCAGATCAGAACACAGCCTCTGAGTACTCTGAGTACGCAATGCTGTAGTGCACGTGTGTGTGCGCCTGCGTATGCACGTATGTGTGTGTGTGCCTGTGTATGCACGTGTGTGTGTGTGCATGTGTGTGTAACTGTGTATGCACATGTGTGTACATGTGTGTGTGCGTGCGTGCCTGTGTACGTGTGTGTGTGTGTGCGTGCCTGTGTATGCACATGTTGTGTGTACGTGTGTGTGCGTGCCTGTGTACGTGTGTGTGTGTGTGCGTGCCTGTGTACGTGTGTGCGTGCCTGTGTATGCACGTGTGTGTGTGTAAGTGTGTGTGCGTGCATATGTGAACAACAGCAATCATTCAGTGAAATCCCCAGTACAGTACGTAGCGACATTACTCAGGCCTGGTTTTAATAATACGAGCGTAGACTGGATGATGAAAACAGGCAATCCAGCCCATCTGGGACTGTAATTTTGCCAAACATCTAGAGAAAATTTAATACCATGTCAAGCCCGATCATGAACACCCCAAGGGCCTGTGCTTGTAGTACGTGACCTTTATACAGTTATGGTTTCAGTTTCAGGGTTAGTCATACTGTAGTTTCTGGTGTGCAGGGGTTTTTCTGCTCTGCGCTCTGGTTAGGGAACTGGTCCGGTGATCGCTGTCAGCTCCCAATCTACAATCAGGTTGTCTGCACGTGTCACGATGTGTCACCGTGGAAACGGGTCCCGTCTTTAAAAGCGAGTTTTTCCCCTGAAAGCAGGCCTGGGGAAAACGTGTTTGGATTGCTGTGCCGTGCGCTCATAGGTCTGGCATGGGAAGCAGTTTGACTGGCGGTTGTGTGTTTTGTAAGGAGGTGTGTTTGTGTTCAGTCCGGTTAAGAAGTTCGGCTGATTCTCGGGCAGGACAGCCTGTTTCGGGGAGGGTCGGTCTCTGCAGTTGTGTAGTCATTACTCGTTATTCAGACTCCCTTTCTCTGGTTCAGTCATGCATATGCAGTAATCTTTCTGCTTCTGTCAGTCTAAATTAGGAAAAAAGGTGGTCCATGATAAGATGTGCCTTGATGTGAGTCATACAGAGTATAGCTCATGAGCATTTCAAACTCACACAAAAAAACACTTTCAGGCTTGGGCCCAAGACTCTTACAGCCATTTCAGTACATATACATGTAAATAGCAGTAATATGGGGACCCCAATATTATTATTCACACTGGAGTGTCAGCTGGAAGCAGCTGTGGTCAGATGAATCGTGCTTTTTGACACTAGTGATGGGTTAGTGTCAGAATTAGTGCACTTCACACCATACCATAAGTATGCTGGTGAATCCTTGATGTTATGGGGTTGTTCTGCACCTACTGATCCGTTAAGGTCAGTGGAATCACGAAGCAGGTACCCAGAATTTTTGGCCAAAAAACTGCCTACCCCCCCCCCCCTCCCCGACCAGGAAGCTCTCACTTTGCCACAAGTGGCTTCTCAGCAGATTTTCATCGTCCCAAGAGCACCTCAGAATCACTAAATGGTTTACACCCCTCAAAGTTACTGCTTAAGTGAATGGTCATCTCCATCTCCAGACTTGATCCTGATCAAATATATTCGCCAATCACCATAAAATGCCACAGAGGGGCGACTCTGTGGGAGACAATGTGCAGAAAGAGAAACGGGGCAATTTTCACACCTAGCTTTCTGTGAAATAAAATTACATTCTATGAAATAAAATTACTTACTAAAAATGGTTCTTTGAACTCTTTTCTGAGAACAAAATGATTTTTTTTTCATCATGTTGAGCATAAAATATAAAATATATCTCATTACCTGTGTTTATTTAATGAAGATTTCTGGCTCATCCTTATGAAGAATGCCAGTTATTCAGGAGTTGATTATGTGTATTAATCTGGCTCCATTTTTGCTTTTTTCCGCTCATGCTTCGAGCTCGGTGTTTTTCTTGAACTAACAGTGCACGGTTTTTTTGTTTGTATTTTTTGTAATAATTTTCTCACAATGGGTTCGGATGAAAAGCCTAATACTCCTCCACAAAGTGAGGCTCATTATACAATGACAATGAGTCCATGAAGGCTTTCAGTTCTGCCAAAGAAAACGCTCTGCCAAATGCAGAAGTGAAAAGTGAGAGCCAGGGGTGGAAGGTTTTTGTTTGTATCGCTCATTTTTCCTTCTCATGTGTTTCCTGTGCGGGGGAAGAGTGGTAACAAGCCTGATGAAAGAGTGAGTCCTCTCCTTTTTTTTAACTGTCTTTCTTTTTTTCCTGCGGGCAGTCCATGGTCGCCTTTCTGAAGGACCCGACCGGAGCGCCGCTGTGGGAGGAGAACCCGGGGGCCAAAGACGTCGCGCACATCGAAAGCGAGAAGGTGAGCTCGCCGCCGCCGGTCAAAATGGCTGCCTCCACCGGTGAGGTCCGGCGTCCCTCGGGCTGTCCCGCGTCCGCAGAGGGAGCGGGGAACGAGACGCCGGCCCGGACGCAGCTCGGCACAGACGCAGCTCGATACAGACGCAGCTGGGCACAGACGCAGCTCAGCACAGACGCAGCTCAGCACAGACGCAGCTCGGCACAGACGCAGCTCGGCACAGACGCAGCTAGGCACAGACGCAGCTCGGCACAGACGCAGCTCGGCACAGACGCAGCTAGGCACAGACGCAGCTCAGCTCAGCACAGCTCAGCACAGACGCAGCTCAGCTCAGCACAGCTCAGCACAGACGCAGCTCGGCACAGGCGCAGCTCGGCACAGGCGCAGCTCGGCACAGGCGCAGCTCGGCACAGACGCAGCTCGATACAGACGCAGCTCGATACAGACGCAGCTCGATACAGACGCAGCTCGGCACAGACGCAGCTAGGCACAGACGCAGCTCGGCACAGACGCAGCTCGGCACAGGCGCAGCTCGGCACAGGCGCAGCTCGGCACAGACGCAGCTCAGCACAGACGCAGCTCGGCACAGACGCGGCTCGGCACAGACGCAGCTCAGCACAGACGCGGCTCGGCACAGACGCGGCTCAGCACAGACGCAGCTCAGCACAGACGCAGCTCGGCACAGACGCGGCTCGGCACAGACGCAGCTCAGCACAGACGCAGCTCGGCACAGACGCGGCTCAGCACAGACGCAGCTCAGCACAGACGCAGCTAGGCACAGACGCAGCTCAGCACAGACGCAGCTCAGCACAGACGCAGCTCGGCACAGACGCAGCTCGGCACAGACGCAGCTCGGCACAGACGCAGCTCGATACAGACGCAGCTCGATACAGACGCAGCTCGGCACAGACGCAGCTCGGCACAGACGCAGCTCGGCACAGACGCAGCTCAGCACAGACGCAGCTCGGCACAGACGCAGCTCGGCACAGACGCAGCTCAGCACAGACGCAGCTCGATACAGACGCAGCTCAGCACAGACGCAGCTCAGCACAGACGCAGCTCGGACGGCTTCTCGCTTCAGCGCTAAAACGCCGCGGCGCGGCCCGACCGCGAGGTCTGAAGGTAGCCGTGGAAACGGTTCCCGCCGCTCTGTTCTGGCGCCCGCTGTGTTCGCGGTACGTCCGCGTAATCGCCGATAAGATCAGCCCAGGCCTCCTTTCAACCACGTTCAGAGAGAATATAGACATATTTTCCTCTCTGAGGATCGCTGCACCGATCTCTCTTTAATGTGCGCCTGGAGCTGAAAAATCCAGCAGTTTAACCTGTTCCCAGCGCACATGTGCAGGTTTAGATAGAGGTCCTGCTTGGGAAAAAGTCCTGTATATCTGAAAGTGGGCTGCTTGGAACACGCTGGATTGGCTCAATGGTCAAATTATAAAGTTTCTGTAAATGCATTATGCGTCCAAACAAATACTTTCCCTGGGTTCTATGATTTCATGAGCCATCACTGGCATCCTAAAAAAATCCACTGCTCATGAGAGTTGGATGTAAACCTGTACAAACTGACCAACTCTGAGTTGGATCTGCTCAGGTCTGAACATGGGAGGGGGGAGGGGAGGGGAGGGGAGGGGCGAGGGGTAAATGCACGAGCACAAAACAAACGCTCATCAGGAAAAAAAAAAACTCTAAAAACGGAACACATACACACTCAGCAGATTCACGGTCGCCGAATCAAAGCACGCTTTTGGACAGAAGAAGAACAGAGGAACACGACGGCTTTGGAACACGATGGCTCTGGAACACGACGGCTCTGGAATGCGCTGGAAGAGCTGAGGTGCTGTTTGTTTCTCATCTGTTCCCTGGCCATCGCGCCCTTGGGGCGGATACGCACGTGGAGTCAACGGCGAAATTTCAGGTGCAGGATACGGGGAGGCTCCGGAATAGCAGTGACACGCTTAGGAAAACAAACCAACAAAAACACGTCAAACCCACTGGGGACTGTGTTTTAGTCCCCTTGATCCGGCATATGGAGAGGCACTCTGCAGTCTGCCACTGCTCTACACACACAGAACCTAAGGAACACACTGAGAACCCGTGGAACACACTGAGAACCTGGGGAACACAATGAGAACCCATGAAACACACTGAGAACCCATGAAACACATTGAGAACCCGTGGAACACACTGAGAACCTGGGGAACACAATGAGAACCCTGGGGGAGAACACATGTAGAACCCAGACAACAGTGCCCTGTGTCGTGGGGACACCATTGCTGGGGTCACGGTTTCCCAACACCCACTTGTTTAATAGTGTGGAACCCCACCTGTAGGGGAACGCAGGCAGCCAGCATGGAGGTACCTGCTGAGCCATTTAACGGTGTCACAGTGCTATTAACTAGCGTGTTTTCCTAAGAGCGGCACTCACAGACTACCAAGGCCCACCAAACCCAGGCGGACATCAGTAATGCTGTGGAATATAAAACTATGAACGGGCGGGGTGGAGGGGGGGAGGGGGTGGAGGCGGAGGAGGCGGAGGGGGGGGGGCTCCAGGGGGAGAAAATCAATTGACAGTGGTTGGCCCCGGTGCTGGCCTTTAAACTCCATCAGCTGTGGATTTACTGAGGAAGCCAAGTCCTGCCTGAGCTCTGCACTGAGGGGAGAGCACAGGAGAGGCGTTAATTCAGTCTGTTTCAGGGGGAGAGAGTGTGTGTCTGTGTGTGTGTGTGTGCACGAGTGTGAGTGTGTGCACGAGTGTGAGTGTGCGTGAGTGCGTGTGTGTGTGTGTGTGCACGAGTGTGTGTGTGTGTGTGTGTGTGTGTGCGCGTGTGTGTGTGTGTGTGTGTGCACGAGTGTGAGTGTGCGTGAGTGCGTGCGTGTGTTGTGTGAATGCATTCATGCATGTGTTCTGTATGTATGCACACACACGCACTGTTCCGTACTCTGGACTCTGAAAGCTCTTACAGAAGAGAGAGAGGGAGAGGCAGGGAATAAAGAGAGAGGCTCACACAGCCACGCTCCTTTTCCCCAGGTGCATTCTGGGCTTTAGAGTGAAATCACTGCACAGCTGGAGTCCTTTGAGGTCATATGAGAGCAAAAACAGAGTGGATGTGAGATGTGTAAACTATTCTAAACTGGCAAGATGTGGATGTACATTGGAAATAAGGTTTTAATAAATGGTTTTTTTATTCTCTCTCCCTCTCACTTTCTCTCTCTCTCCCCCCTCTCTCTCCCTCTCTCCCTCCCTCTCTCTCCCCCCTCTCTCCCTCTCTCCCATCGCTCTCTCTCTCTCCCTCCCTCTCCCTCTCCCCCTCTCTCTCTCTCAGGACTTCAGGAAGCTGCTGAAGAGAGAGGAACGCCCTATCCTCATGATGTTTTACGCCCCGTGTAAGTCCCTGTCCCGTCCCCATCCTATCACCCCCTCCGCTCCCGCCCCTGCTCCCATCCCCGTCCCTGTTCCGCCATCGTCCCCGTCTCGTCACCACGCGCCCTCGGGTCCTGACCCGCGCCCGTGTTTAGGAGCGGCCCTCGCCCTGCTCTGGGGGAGCGGGGCTCGCCCGGGGGGCAGGAAAGCAGATTAACCCTCAGGTCCCACCGGCACGCTTCATACACCGCCAGCCGCCCGTCTCCAATCCCGCTCCCGCACGGCCTCCCAAAACAAGTCACGCCCTCAGCGCCGTTTAGAGCGTTCCTCAGGTTCCTCTCTCACAGCGCGTCTGCTCTTCGGAGCCATCGTCCCATAAGGCCGGAAAAGCCCCCTATCGATTACAGACCGACAGACCGCGTCGTAGTCCCCCTGAAAAAGGAGGGCGCTGCGGGTGGATGGAATAACCTGGGGGGGGGGGCTGTTCTGTTTTTGGATGCCCATTTTATTTATCACTTATTCATGAATGGTTGCTTAGTTGTTGTTTTTTTTTGGCTTTTGTTATGATTAAATCATGACGATAATAATAATGCATTATAATTAGTGTTTTTATCATTTCTCAGTGGAAAGGGTTTTTAGGGCGCATTATGTGACTGTGCTGTATAACGGTCATTATTATCATTACTGTTATTGTTGCTCTCACGCAGCTCCGTGTGAGAGTGGCCAGGGCCGACTCCCGCTGCGTTTAGGTTTCTCCGGGATGAAAGTGCCACGCCCCTCGCCGCGCCCGGGTTCGACAGCGAGACTTTCCGCTGAGAGCGCACTTCCCCAAGTTTCCTGCTTTTAAAACACACTTCTGCAAGTTACAAGTTTTGACTGGGGGAGGTGAACGGGGGACGTGGTCATGAATAACAGATTTAGAATCGGGGAATTCCAGCCAAGAAAAACGGGCTGGATTTTCTTTTGTACTGTCTGTTTTTTTTTTTTTTTTGCTCGCTGTTAATTTTGAAAGATTAATATTCCCTTTGTTCATAATGAAGATGGAATCAGCTGCAGCGGGGAAGGGTTATGTTTTTGCCGTAGGCTGCGGCTGCCCCCCCACCCCCCCCCCCCCCAGCACATCGAGGCCGTGCAGGTGTGTTGCCCCCCTCCCCTCGGGTGGTCATTAGCCAGCTAGCGTACGGCGTGCTCAGCCTTCACCCACGCCCTGGTCTGATTAAGTATTAGCGGCTAATTTCCCCAAATTGGGAAGAGGTCCATGAGCGCCCCCGGTGTTCGCCGGGAGAATTACGCCGTCTGTTCTCCTCTGAGTGTTTTTTTTTCTTCTTTCTCTAAGTAATGGAAGGGGAAGGAATTGATGAGCAGAAAAGGACGCTGGCAGTATCTGCAGATTGGTCTTTCTGCTGAACACCTCTTTGGTGTAATTGCTTTCTTCTTCTCCTTCCCTCCCTCCCCTCTCCTCTCCCTCTCTCTCATTCTCTCCGTGTCTCTCTCTCTCTCCAGGGTGTGGCGTGTGTAAGAGAATGCAGCCCGTTTTCCAGCAAGCGGCCACGGAATCCAAGGGTGAATACGTAAGTGAGGTCCCTGCCCTGGGGAGGGGGGGGGGGTACTGGGAGGGTTGGGGGGGGGGGCGGCGGGGTGGTTGGTGGTCTGGGACGGTTTGGGGTGGGGGGGCGCAGGGTGGTTGGCGGTCTGGGAGGGTTGGGGGGGGGGCGCGGGGTGGTTGGCAGTCTGGGAGGGTTGGGGGGGGGCGCGGGGTGGTTGGCGGTCTGGGAGGGTTTGGGGGGGGGGGGGCAGGTGAATTACACCCCTTCACTGGCTTTGTATGAGCAGCAGCAATTTACAGCCCAGTGACATCACAGAGCCCAGGTAATATAAGTGGCTGAAACGTGAACACACACCTGAGAATAAATAAATAAGCGTTCTCTCGCTCTCTCCTGTCCTCCCTCTCTCCACAGGACGCGAAACGCATTTTAATCTCAGGTCTGAATTGAGCCGTTTTAAAGACTCGTATCGAAGGTTATGAAGTAGCAGTACTGCTTGTCTTCGGTCATTTATATTAGAGAGGAACGTCCCTGGTGTCTGCAGCTTTTACAGTGTCTGCACTAGAAGTGTAACGTTCATATGGTTTGACTGGACTGTCCTATTCATGCACAAACACACTCGTGACACACACACGCACACAAACTGCAGACACGCATGCACACACACACGCACGCAGTGTCCCAGCTGTATTCTGGCTGCACTGTGTGCTCTTCAGAAGACTCCAGAGTTAACAGTGGACGGTGTTGCTGGGTGAACTGTATCACAGTTAAAAGAAATCTCAGCATTGACACAGAGGAAGGGCCCAGTGAAGACAGAGATTCAGACATAAGCAAGAAGACACATTCTCAGCTCTCACAAACTCACAAAGGAGTGCCAGAGATGCTATTGGGATAAAAAATGAAATAAAAAAGAGACCGTAGCTGCCAACAGACATCTAAAAGTGTTTGTTTTTTCCCTCCTCTAAGTAGCGAGTAAAATGGAGAGACTGGCTTTAATGTCTGAGCCCATATTAGCCGGATCTGAGCTCCGTCTCCCTGAAGCTCCCGTCGTCTCTGACAGCGAAGCGGGGGTCGCGCGTGCGGTAGGGGGGGGGTTACGCGCCTCTCGTTTGGGGGATTAGCATAATGCAGCGCCTAGCGCACGCGTGCTCGCCGCGGCGGGGGTTACCGGGGCGACCGGCGGTGTGTGTCCCCTCGCGGTGTTTCATTATCACCGGCGTGTGGGAACCCCCAACGGGACGGGGGGAATTTAAAGGGATTAAGCGAGGGGGGTGGGGGGGTGGGGGGGGTGGGGGGGTGGGGGGGGTGGGGGGGGTGGGGGGGGCGGGGGGGGGGGCGGGGGGCGGGGGATTGGTGCGCAGCGGTAAATCCTCCCCGCCTCCCCGTCTGTGCTCGTCCGGGATCCTCCTCCTCCCCCCCGGTGGGGCCCAGAGTGTTCTGGAAGTTTCTCTGATGGGGAGTGAAGAGCCTTTCAGGAGTGATGAAGAAAATGGAAGGCTGTGGAGGATCGCGGGCTTGGGGGGGTGAGGGGGGTGGGGGCAGGTGATCGAGGGCTTGGGCGGGTGGTGGTGGTGGGGGGGGGGGGCTTGGGGGTGAGGGGAGTGGCCTGGCGGGAGGAGCAGGGAGTGTTCACATTAAAGCAGAGAGGACCTGTTCCCTGGTGGGAGGAGCAGGGAGTGTTCACATTAAAGCAGAGAGGACCTGTTCCCTGGTGGGAGGAGCAGGGAGTGTTCACATTAAAGCAGAGAGGACCTGTTCCCTGGCGGGAGGAGCAGGGAGTGTTCACATTAAAGCAGAGAGGACCTGTTCCCTGGTGAGAGGAGCAGGGAGTGTTCACATTAAAGCAGAGAGGACCTGTTCCCTGGTGAGAGGAGCAGGGAGTGTTCACATTAAAGCAGAGAGGACCTGTTCCCTGGTGAGAGGAGCAGGGAGTGTTCACATTAAAGCAGAGAGGACCTGTTCCCTGGCGCTGGGGCTCAATGTTTCTTTGCTTTATGGCCTCCTTTAAGTGTGTAAGAGGCTCCCGGTCATGGTGCCACTGCAGCCCTCAGCCCTGAGTGTCTAAGGACCGCAGATACAGGCCCTGTGTCACGCAGCACTTAGGCTCTGCAGTCCTCGGGGTGTTTTTAGGACTCTGAAGGACGCGTATTTACCGAAGGGCTCTTGAGAAAGGAGCCCGGAGCCGCTTCCTGTGTTTACATTTCTGGCAGGAGGACGCGGCACCAGAATGCCCAAACGGTGGGCTGAGCATCTAATGCAGCAGCGAAGCGTTTATTATCAGACAAAAAACGCGAGAAGAGCCATCAAACCACTCATTTTCAGCTCTTAACGCTCTTTGAGTACACCGCGTGCGTACGCAGAGAGACCTGTATGTGCAATCTGGCTGCATTTCGCCTCTCATGTTGGATTGCAGTTGTAATGTTTCGGTTGTTCGGAGTGCCGTGATAAGACATTGTTCCAAGCAGGGTTGAGCAGAACTCTCCCATCTGGTGCAGTGCTACACTACCTCCTACGGACCAGAGTCCCCATCGACAGGACTCACAACAACCGGCTATGCCATTGATATTCAGACTCCCCTATTTCAGAGACCAGTATGGAGAATGAACTCTCCTATAGCAGAGACCTGTATGCAGAATGGACTCTATAGCAGAGACCAGTATGGAGAATGGACTCTATAGCAGAGACCAGTATGCAGAATGGACTCTATAGCAGAGACCAGTATGGAGAATGGACTCTATAGCGGAGACCAGTGTGCAGAATGGACTCTATAGCGGAGACCAGTATGGAGAATGGACTCTATAGCAGAGACCAGTATGGAGAATGGACTCTATAGCAGAGACCAGTATGGAGAATAGACTCTATAGCAGAGACCAGTATGGAGAATGGACTCTATAGCAGAGACCAGTATGCAGAATGGACTCTATAGCAGAGACCAGTATGCAGAATGGACTCTATAGCAGAGACCAGTATGGAGAATGGACTCTATAGCAGAGACCAGTATGGAGAATGGACTCTATAGCAGAGACCAGTATGGAGAATGGACTCTATAGCAGAGACCTGTATGGAGAATGGACTCTATAGCAGAGACCTGTATGGAGAATGGACTCTATAGCAGAGACCAGTATGGAGAATGGACTCTATAGCGGAGACCAGTATGGAGAATGGACTCTATAGCAG